>NC_084624.1:20585441-20755441 GCF_033978795.1 Nerophis ophidion | reverse complement strand
TTAGTGTGTCTACAACATACAAATCCACCTAGGTTGTGTCTCTAGTGTGTTTGCAACACACAAGTCCACTGAGGTTGTGTCCTTAGTGTGTCTGCAACATACTAGTCCACCTAGGTTGTGTCCTTAGTGTGTCTGCAACATACAAGTCCACCTAGGTTGTGTCCTTAGTGTGTCTGCAACATACAAGTCCACCTAGGTTGTGTCCTTAGTGAGTCTGCAACATACAAGTCCGCCTAGGTTGTGTCCTTAGTGTGTCTGCAACATACAAGTCCACTTAGGTCGTGTCCTCAGTGTGTCTGCAATATACAAGTCCACCTAGGTTGTGTCTTTAGTGTGTCTGCAACATACAAGTCCACCTAGGTTGTGTCCTTAGTGTGTCTGCAAAATACAAGTCCACCTAGGTTGTGTTCTTAGTGTGTCTGCAACATACAAGTCCACCTAGGTTGTGTCCTTAGTGTGTCTGCAAAATACAAGTCCCCTTAGGTTGTGTCCTTAGTGTGTCTGCAACATACAAGTCCATTTAGGTTGTGTTCTTAGAGTGTCTGCAACATACAAGTCCACCTAGGTTGTGTCCTTAGTGTGTCTGCAAAATACAAGTCCACCTAGGTTGTGTTCTTAGTGTGTCTGCAACATACAAGTCCACCTAGGTTGTGTCCTTAGTGTGTCTGCAAAATACAAGTCCACTTAGGTTGTGTCCTTAGTGTGTCTGCAACATACAAGTCCACTTAGGTTGTGTTCTTAGAGTGTCTGCAACATACAAGTCCACCTAGGTTGTGTTCTTAGTGTATTTTGTATTTTGCAGACATATATGTCTGCAAAATACAAGTCCACCTAGGTCGTGTCCTGAGTGTGTCTGCAACATACAAGTCCACCTAGGTTGTGTTCTTAGTGTCAAATGGAAAAAACGTCTCACATTCCCATCAAACAGAAAACTCCAGCAGTTGTATACATGACAGTGTAAGTGTGGTTGTGCTATAGGACAGGGATTCTCAAACTGTGGTTCCTGTTCCACTAGTGGTACACGGGCTACATTTAACGGTACGCCACAGAATCACTTAATTTAATATTGTAATGACAAGACTCGGACCGTTCTCAGAGGTTCATCAGCCTTCATCGGAAGTCGTTACAATCAGACTACTGTAGGCTGTCGTTGACGGCAAAACAAGCAAGACTCAAACAGAACCGTCTTACTTAGTCATTTATATCGCTCAGCAAGCGTGGGAAACAAATGTTCTCCACATTCTCCGTCCTTTCAGCCAAAGAAGACGTGAGAAAGCTGCATGTAACACAGACGGCCATAGGAAACCACAACGCCTGTTAAATATTGAATAATACTACATGTGGAACATAACTTGGAGTTACAATGTGATAAAATAAAATGTAAAATGTTAAAAACATGAATAATAATTTTAAAAACTTTGCAAATGCCTCTGAATAGCCAGCCATACGTACATTTGGTTCTGTTAAATATACTTAGAAAAACCTCTGCCTTGTTTTTAATGAATACTTGGGCTTAAGAAGCTATTGTATTTAATGTTGTCATTATGGTGGTCCTTAATGAATACTTAGGTCTACTATACTACTGTATTTAATGGTGTCACTATGGTGGTACTTAATGAATACTTAGGTCTACTACACTACTGAATTTTAATGTTGTCATTATGGTGGTACTCAGTGAATACTTAGGTCTACTATACTACTGTATTCAATGTTGTCATTATGGTGGTACTTAATGAATACTTAGGTCTACTCTACTACTGTATTTAATAGTGTCACTATGGTGGTACTCAATTAATACTTTAGTATACTAAACTACTGTATTTAATTAATGTTGTCACTATGGTGGTAATCAATGAATACTTAGGTCTTCTACATTACTGTATTTAATGTTGTCACTATGGTGGTACTTAATGAATACTTAGGTCTACTACACTACTGTATTCTAATGATGTCATTATGGTGGTACTTAATGAAAACTTAGGTCTACTACACTACTGTATTTAATGTTGTTACTATGGTGGTACTTAATGAACACTTAGGTCTACTACACCACTGAATTTTAATGTTGTCATTATGGTGGTACTAAATGAATACTTAGGTCTACTACACTACTGTATTTAATGTTGTCACTATGGTGGTACTTGGAGAGCTTTCTGAGGTGCTACTTGGTGAAAAAAAGGTTTAACAACCATTCAAGTCAGCAAGTTGTATTGTGTTTTAGTGCATCACTTTAAATCATTGTATATGTAAGATATACTATTAAAAACTTAAACGTGTGGCATGACTTTACTCGGCAGCAAGGAGCGGGTTTAACTTTTTAGACCGTTAACACATCTCGAAGAAGCACGCGGTGCGTTCAGGGACCGCGCCGGGTGTCAGTGGTTTTCTCGCTCACCAGATATTTCGGACTGAGGGACGCCGTCCAGGGAGAAGCTTTTCCCGCTATAGAAGTGGCGTATATCCGAACAACTCCTGGCCTTGCCTGTGCCTTTGTCCCCGCACACTGTGGCCGTCAGAGCGCACAGCAGGAACGCCGCCGCCGTGAAGGAATCCATGCCGACACCGCGTCAACTCAGTCAAGTGCAAATCCCACGGAACTGGAAGTCCAAAATAGGCGAGATGTGAGGAATATCCACACTCCTCAAGTCACGTAGCCCCAGAAAATGATGAAGACGACTTGGTCCCTCAAGGTCCTGGGGAGGGCAGAATAAGACTGAAATAAAGAAGTGGGCTCAGAAATAGTCCAGCGTGGAGCTCTGACCGACTGCTTCCCGGGCAGCCTCGTGCTTCTATACCGGCAATTAAGACGCGCTGGTGGGGAGAGAGAGAGAGAGGGAGGGAGGGGGGGAGGGAAAGAGGCGTTCAGGGGTGGTCTGATCTGGGAGGTGCGAGCAGTTAGGACTCAAGCAGAGGGCGCAGCATCAAAGTGCATAACCACCATGGAAGTCATTGTGCTAAAGATGGGGTGCCCACACATTCTCTGCAGGCGAGCTACTTTTCAATTGACCAAGTCAACATGATCTACCTCAGGGGTCACCAAAGCGGTGCCCGCGAGCACCAGGTAGCCCATAAGACCAGATGAGTCGCCCTGGCCTGTTCTAAAAATAGCTCAAATAGCAGCACTTACCAGTGAGCTGCCTCTGTTTTTTAAATTGTATTTATGTACTAGCGAGCTGGTAAAAATGTCGAGCTGGGCGTATCGATACCAAGTATCGACAGTATCGATAATTGGTGAGTATCGTTATCGTATCGATACTGGCGTGATGGTATCGACACTTCACCAAATTAAGCGAATCACTCCGATTTAAAAAAAAAAATGTGAGCGCAGCGCAGCGCTCCTCACCACTCCGCCCTCCTCCCTAGTGATGGGTCGCGAACGAGATTTAAAAACACTTTAAAAATTCATCTTCAACCCAAAATAAAATAGAATAAATACAATTAACATGACGCTTGGTGCGTTCGCGCGCACACATCAGTATAATTCGCTCCGAGGTTCACTCGGACACGCACACACACACGCGTGCGTTTCCAGTGCGACTTAAAGTCTTGGTTGTAAACTGTAAAGTATTTTATTGCACAAAATAACGATAAGAATTTCTATAGCTAGTGTTTTCTTTTTTACTTAAGTTCTTGTGTGTTGTGAGGCGACTAGCCAAGTTCAGTCATTGTTTTCACCTTATTTGCACTACTTACTTTATTGTAATTGATATTATTACTTTTTTATTTGAATTTCTCAGTTCTTTTGTTTTGTGTTCATGTTTACAACTTTGTTCAATAGCTAGAGTTGTGTTATTTACCTTAAGTGTTTGTGTGTTTTGAGGCGACAAGCCAGGTTCAGTAGTTGTTTGCACCTTATTTGCATTACTTTATTGCTATTGATATTACTTTTGTAATAATTATTTTATTTTTGGACTTAAATCGTTGTCCTGTGTTGTATTGTTATCATAATCAATTAACAAAGGCAAAAGTACGAATTTGTTTTTCAAAAGTATCGATACCTCGAAGTCTCCCCCCCCCCCCCCCCCCCTCCTCCATCAGATGACGACACTTCTGGTATTGGTATAGGCGATACTGGCCGGTAACGGATCGGATCGGTATCGATACCCAAATTTGCGATATTGCCCACCCCTTATTTTTAATTCTAAGAGAGACAAAACTCAAATAGAATTTGAAAACCCCAGAAAAGATTTTATAGGCCTACTGAAATGAGATTTTCTTATTTAAACGGGGATAGCAAGTCCATCTTATGTGTCATACTTGATCATTTTGAGATATTGCCATATTTTTGCTGAAAGGTGCCACGATAAAGTTCGCAACTTTCGGTGCTAACAGAAAAGCCCTGCCTCTACCGGAAGTCGCAGACGATGACTTCACACGTGTGATGGTTCCTCACATATTCACATTGTTTTTAATGGGAGCCTCCAACAAAAAGTGTTATTCGGACCGAGAAAACGACAATTCCCCCATTATTTTGAGCGAGGATGAAAGATTTGTGTTTGAGGATATTGATAGCGACGGACTAGAATTTTTTTATTTTTTTTAAATAAAATTAAAAAAATAAAAACGCGATCGTATTGGGACGGATTCCGATGTTTTCAGACACATTTACTAGGATAATTCTGGGAAATCCCTTATCTTTCTATTGTGTTGCTAATGTTTTAGTGAGTTTAATAGTACCTGATAGTCGGAGGTGTACGTCCACGGGTGTCTTGACGCCAGTGTCTCAGGGATGTCGACGGCAGCTATGGCCGACACAAGCTCAGTTTTTCTCCGGTAAGAACTGACTTTTTAACCACAAATTTCTCACCGAAACTTGCTGGTTGACATGTGGTCGGGATCCATGTTCTCTTGACAGCGCTCTGATCCATAGGAACGTTTCACCTCCAGGAATTTTAAACAAGGAATCACCGTGTGTTTGTGTGGCTAAAGGCTAAAGCTTCCCAACTCCATCTTTCTACTGTGACTTCTCCAATATTAATTGAACAAATTGCAAAAGATTCAGCAACATAGATGTCCAAAAAACGACTTGTAGCTGTGTGTGTGCGCTGCGCTCATACTTCCTAAAAACTTGTGACGTCTTGCGTACACGTCATCATTACGCGACATTTCGAAGACGAAACTCCCGGGAAATTTAAAATTGTAATATAGTAAACTAAAAAGGCCATATCGGCATGTGCTGCAATGTTAATATTTCATCATTGATATATAAACTATCAGACTGCGTGGTGGGTAGTCGTGGGTTTCAGTAGGCTTTTAAAGAATTGGTCTTCAATTGTTTAAATAAATTCATTTATTTTTTTACTTTGCATCTTATAACTTTCAGTAAGATAATTTTAGAGAAAAAATACAACTTTAAAAATGGTTTTAGGATTTCTAAACACATATACCTTTTTACCTTTTAAATTCCTTCCTCTTCTTTCCCGACAATTTAAATCAATGTTCAAGTAAATGTATTTATTTTTTATTGTAAAGAATAATAAATACATTTTGCCACAACTTTCTCTGTGCGTGTCAACAAAGAAATATTGCATCTCCCTCTTTTCCTGGAATTGTCTTTGCTCATCACTAACCTTTCTCTTCACTGCAGGCTTTGAAAAAGAGATGTTTGGGGTTGTGGGATATATTTGTATTTAGCCAACGCACGGAGAATAATGTTATTTCCGTAATGTGTGTCGTTCCGCTTTTCCTCCCTACAGCAACACGGCAGGAAAAAATAATTTTAATCAGAAAAAATGACTAATGATGTTCCATGAATTATTTTAACATTTTTTCTAAAAGATTAGAATTAGCTGGGGGTTTTTTCATATTTTTCGGTTGAATTTTGAATTTTAAAGAGTCGAAATTGAAGATAAACTATGTTTCAAAATTTAATTTTCATTTTTTTTGTGTTTTCTCCTCTTTTAAACCGTTCAATTAAGTGTTTTTTTCATAATTTATTCCGTACAAAAAAACTTCTGTAAAAGGAAAAAAATGTACGACGGAATGACAGACAGAAATACCCATTTTTTAATGTATAAAGATTTATTTATTAAACGTAAATTGAGCAAATTGGTTATTTCTGGCTATTTATTTAAATGTGCATTAAACTGGTAACCCTTCGCATTACTCAGTACCGAAGAAATAGCTCTTGGTTTCAACAAGGTTGGTGACCCCTGATCTACCTCATACATATATATCATTTATATTGATTTATTAATGAAAGAGAGGTTTTTGTTTGATTGATTAACTGAGACTTGTATTAGTAGATTGCACAGTTCAGTACATATTCCGTACAATTGACCACTAAATGGTAACACCCAAATAAGTTTTTCAACTTGTTTAAGTCGAGTTCCACGAAAATCGATTCATATCAACAAGTTAAAGGTGTTTAATGATAATACAAGCCTGACTAACACCCCTTTCTTTCATGAAGACAAGAATATAAGTTTGTGTATCACCTGATTCTGATGACTTTACAAGAAATACTTTGTTGCTTGCTAGCTTGTGCGCCAGTTTTCTGGTACTCTTATTTTGTTAGTGCAGGCAGGATGGAGCAGCGCTTTTATTGTGAAGACAGGAACTGTGCAGTTTTCACAGCAGGTACGTTGCGAGAGTCTGTTAAAATAATGTGTTTCTTGCCTTCCTGTCGGTCATTTTTTCTTAATAATGATCTGGCAGCGAGCGGCCAGTCAACTCACAAGACCCTCGGGTGACGTGAATGTCAATCAAGTGACGAAAGGGACGTCTTGGTGAAGACTGATGGTCGATCATTTTTAAATCAATTTTTTTAATGCCTGGCTGGCGATGGACTGACACACCCTTCGTCATCGACCGCTAGCTCGCCATCCACGTAATGGGGACCCCTGTGCTAAGGAATTCTCTTGTAAAAAAAAAAAAAAAAAAATGTATCCATCCATCCATCTTCTTCCACTTATCCGAGGTCGAGTCGCGGGGGCAGCAGTCTAAGCAGGGAAGACCAGACTTCCCTCTCTCTAGCCACTTCGTCTAGCTCTTCCCGTGGGATCCCGAGGCGTTCCCAGACCAGCCGGGAGACGTAGTCTTCCCAACGTGTCCTGGGTCTTCCCCGTGGTCTCCTACCGGTTGGACGTGCCCTAAACACCTCCCTAGGGAGGCGTTCGGGTGGCATCCTGACCATATGCCTGAAAAACCTCATCTGGCTCCTCTCGATGTGGAGGAGCAGCGGCTTTACTTTGAGTTCCTCCCGGATGACAGAGCTTCTCACCCTATCTCTAAGGGAGAGCCCCGCCACCCGGCGGAGGAAACCCATTTCCGCCACTTGTACCCGTGATCTTATCCTTTCGGTCATGACCCAAAGTTCATGACCATAGGCGAGGATGGGAAAGTAGATCGACCGGTAAATTGAGAGCTTTGCCTTCCGGCTCAGCTCCTTCTTCACCACAACGGATCAGTACAACGTCTGCATTACTGAAGACGTCACACCGATCCGCCTGTCGATTTCACGATCCACTCTTCCCTCACTCGTGAACAAGACTGCTAGGTACTTGAACTCCTCCACTTGGGGCAAAAAAAAAGGTATATTGCTGCCGGGGCACTAATTGATTTAAACCTCTTCTCACTCCTGCGCGTACCAAAGGCATGCGGTAAAAGTAAGCATGCGCTAATTATTTTAAAACCTCTTCTCACACCGGCACTTACCAAAGGTATGCAGTAAAAATGTGTGTGTGATGTTAGCTTGGACCTTAAATCCTACTGATTTCAAATTACCGGTATTGAAATCAGCCTCCTCCATTTTGAAAATGATGACAGGGGAAGTGTCACTCGTGACGTCATGAGTTTGACCAGCCGGTAATATTAAGAATGCGCTAATTATTTTGGGAAGCAAGTTTGATCCGGCAGTAATTCAAGGCATGCGCATACTATATGCCCTGCGGCATTTCAAGAAAATACTGTTGAGATCCGCTTTTTGGATCCTCCACATATTATTGTTTGTGGTTCCATTTTTATTTTCACTCTCCGTCTGATCCTATTATTTCCTGTTTAAGTCGGTCACCATGGTAGCTTATTAGTTTCCCCTGTTTCTCACGGCCCTGCACACCTGTCCTCACAAATCACCTGGCCTATATAAGCCTGCATCTTTTGTTGTTCAGTCTGGGATCCAAATTTGTTCATGCACAACGGTACGTCTGCTTTGCGCTTTTGCTTACATGCAAATTTCAGTATAATTCTCGCGAGCTCTCATGCTGCGCACTTTTATTCAATCTTAGCTCTCATGCTAAATGTTTTGTTTTCCCCTTTGTGTGCCTATGTGCCAGTTTAGTTTACTATTTGTTTATCCTAGCTTTCATGCTACCGTCTTTTGTTTGGATTTTCTTAGCTCCAGTATTTTTGTTCTCTCGCACCTTTTGTTAAATAAATCATTAGTTCATACCTTTTGCTGTGTTGAATTTTCGACGCATCCTAGAGGGAATCGAACCCGGCATCACAATGCCGAACAGGCGTAACAAATACGGTATGTTGCATTACCCTGCCAAGCCGCCAGGTGATGCTGTTGTGAAAAATGCTTGTGAGTCATTAAGACTGAATTGAAATAAGTCTTTTGCAAATCATAAATGAATGTTTTTGGATTACAGTAAAACTGTGGTTACCGCTCTTAATTGGTTCCGGGCTTGACCGTGGTTGATTAATTTCCACAATGTAGGAATTCTAAGCCAAACAATTCCGTAGGTAAAGCATAAAAAAACTTCCAAATATAGTATGTAACATTATGAGAGTCCTCCAGACAGAGAAATAACACCTTTCAAACACCGCAACACTGCTTGAATCAGTATAGCACAAGTGTCAAACTCTAGGCCTGGGGGCTGAATCTGAACCCACACCTCATTTTATTTGGAAATAATAGAAAAGTATCTGATCTTTTTTTACTAAATGTATTCGAAAACATTGCATGAAAATTGCATATATTTTACATCTAAATATTAACTAATAATGCAATATATCATTACATATTCCACTTTTTTTGTTGAAATAAAAAGATATATATATATATATATATATATATATATATATATATATATATATATATATACATATATATATACTTGATTCGTGATTTCAAAGCAAGATATCCATCAAATTTTACACTTTAAAAATGACAATGGATATAATGGTAAAAACATGGTATCAGTTGCTGGAATGTTACTGTAAAAAAAAAAAAAACTTTAGTAACGTTTTTCCATTTATAGTAAAATGCTGTAAAACATTGTACATTTTAGGGTCACATTGTGAGGGCTGAACTGTTAGTTTTTACTGCAATTTTAATTTTTTTTTTTTTTTTTTTTTTACAGCTTATGTAAAAAATATAAAATAATCAAATGCATTGGCAATTGTATAATAATATGAATCCAGATACATTTACTGTGACGGTTAGCTGGCATTGTGGTGTGGTTTCATTCTCTCTATAATGCAGTCGGACTAGACACAGCGTGAAAGTAAGAAATGATGGTTTATTTATACTATAAAACAGACTAAAAACAGAAACACTTGCACAAGGCACTAAATGCAAAACGACCACAACTAGCATGGGAGCTAGAAAGAACTAAAAGCGCTAGCATGTGAGCTAGGGAACAAACAAAAAACATAGCGCGGAAGCTAACAAGTACAAGAAATAGATTTTTACCACAATTGGGAAAAAGCGTTGTCACCTGTTGTACGGAACAGAAACTAGAATGCGAGAGCGAGTAATGAAAGAGCAGGCTTAAATAAGGAGAGTCATTAGGAGGCAGGTACGTGTCAAAAACAAAAGGCAGGTGACATTAATGTGTAACTATGGCAACGGAACAAAACAGGAAGTGCCACCAGGAACTAAGGAATTCAAATAACAGAACGATACAAAGACAGAACACAAACAGAATATGACATGATCCAGGTAGCGGATCATGACATAATCCGCCCCTTAAGGGACAAATACCAGATGTCCCAAAAAATACTTTGAACCCCCCAACAAAGAAAGTTCAGGAGTGAAGGGAGGGCTGAGGGAGGACATGGTGGTGGGTTAACAGGTTGTGTCCCCCCGAGTCCGCTGGGGACACAAAAGTCTTGGTGGGCGACCCCGAAGAGGCCACATCCTTAGCCGACGGGGAGGAGGATGCGCCCGGCGAGGAGGACGACCAGGGCATGGCCGACGTGGAGGTGGGCGCATCGGCGCTGTCGTCATGGCGGGCTTGGAAGCAGTAGACGAAGTCGGCGCTGGTGCAGCAGACGAAGACGGCGTTGGTGCCGTAGACGAAGCAGGTGCGGGTGCTGCAGCCAAAGCAGGAACGGGTGCAGCAGACAAAGACAGCGCTGGTGCCGCAGACGAAGCACGTGCGGGTTGTGCAGCCAAACCGGGCACGGGTGCAGCAGACGAAGCCAGCGCTGATGCAGGAGAAGAAGCCGGCGCTGGAGCAGCAGACGCTCCAGGTGCGGATGCTGCAGGCAAAGCAGGCGGAGTCGTCGTGGTGAAGACAGGCGCTGGAGTATGATCCAGCCGAGGGTCAGGTGCCGGAGAGTGATCCAGCCTTGGATCAGGTGCTGGAGTAGGAACCAGCTTAGGCAAAGGTGCTGGAGTGGGATCCAGCATAGAGTCCAGTGCTAGAGTGGGATCCAGCATAAAGTCTGGTGCTGGAGTGGGATCCAGCATAGAGTCAGGTGCTGGAGTGGGATTCAGCATAGAGTCAGGTGCTAGGACTATGACTCGGACTTGGACTAAGACTCGGACTATGACTATGACTATGACTAAGACTATGACTAAGACTATGACTAAGACTAGGGGTCGGACTAGGAGTGAGACTAGGACTATGACTGGGACTGTGACAGGGACTGCGACTTGGGCCAGGACCAGGACTCGGCCTATGACTATGGCTAGGACTATGGCTAGGAGTTGGGCTAGGACTTGGGATAGGACTTGGGATAGGACTTGGACTAAGGCTTGGACTAGGGCTAGGGCTAAGACTTGGTCTAACTACAGGTGCAACCTGTGGTGCAGCTAGCCTTGGTGCAGGTGGAGACGGCCTAGCAGGAGGTTGCGGTTTTGGCAGGCCGAAATACCGGTGGAGGAGGATGCGCCGGAGGTTGCGGTCACGCGGGCCCAAAGACCGGTGGTGGAGGTCTTGCTGGAGGTTGCGGCTTGGCTGGGCGCAGCTGTGCTAACTCCGTAGCACAGCCACCAGCACTAGGCCCCCCCCTCAAGAAGCGGATGCCAGACGTGCTCCCCGTGGTCTAAAAATGTCTCTAGGGGTGGGTGGAAGGAGGTCAGGAAAGAGGTAGACTGGGTGGTAGCAATAATCACTGGGGGCGGGACTTCGGAAAACTGAGACTCAGTTTGGAACTGTAAACAAAGGTCCGGAAGAAGTCTGATAGTGCCATTCAAGTTCTTTGTGGATGACTGAGGGAGTAAATTTTCTAAAAAAAATTCCTCGTCACCACTGTCCTCGGGAGACGTCAGAGGAGTGACGTCACGGCTGCAGTACGTGTGACTGACTGGCCAGCCGGAGGACTCCATAGAAGGGTGAAAAAAGGCTCTACCAGATAAGTGAGGAGAGTCCTGGACAGGTCGTAGCTGGCTGTGTACCGGAGGGAGTGATGGTGGGGTTAGCGCGTCTCTGTTGCGAGGCGAAGCCTTTTTCTGCGACTTCCGCCTTCGCTGACGAGTGCGAGTGGGTCGAGACGGGACATAACCGGACCAGGTGGAGTTGAGCGGGGCATCTCTTCACCTGGCGCGCAGCGGAATGTCCCAGCCTCCATTGCTTGGACTAAGCTCCACGTACTTTCATCGAACTCTTCTATATCCGCTGCGAGAGAACTTCCCTTTGCTCGCATTCTAATGTGACGGTTAGCTGGCATCGTGGTGTGGGTTTGTTCTCGCTATTATGCAGTTGGATTGGACACAGCGTGAAGGTAAGAAATTATGATTTATTTATACTATAAGACAGACTAAGAACAGAAACACTTGCACAAGGCACTAAAGGCAAAACGAACAGAACTAGCATGGGAGCTAGAAAAAACTAAAAGCGCTAACATGGGAGCTAGGGAACAAACAAAAAAAACATACCGCGGAAGCTAACAAGTACAATAAATAGATTTTTACCACAATTGGGAAACAGCGTCGTCACCTGTTATACGGAACAGAAACTACAATGCGAGAGCGAGGAACGAAAAAGGCAGGCTTAAATAAGGAGAGTCGTTACAAGGCAGGTGTGTGTCAAAAACAAAAGGCAGGTGACACTAATGTGTAACTATGGCAACGGAAAAAAACAGGAAGTGCCACCAGGAACTAAGGAAGTCAAATAACAGAACACGATACAAAGACGGAACACAAACACAATATGACACAATCCAAGTAGCGGAGCATGACATTTACATTCATAATGTATTTATAGCTGCATGCGGCCCTCAGTGAAAACAAGTGTGACCCCTTGCTGCTGAGGCTGAGCCAATCAGAGGCCACGATACTGAACGGCATGCTCTGAGTGGTTTGGTCTCATCCCGCCGCCAATAATGATACAGTATTACAAAAATTTGGAGAATAATAATCACACAATACAAATAAAAACTCCCTCAAAACAATTCTGCCTTGACGGGCGATGTGTGAGGGCCCGCTGTCATTTCCCGTGGTACCTATGACAGTATTTACAAAATGCAATGCATGCTGGGTAGTCCAGCAGTAACTTGGCGAAGTGTGACACTGTTGTAAAAAGTGAATGAATATGTACAAATAAATAAAACACATAATAAACATCCAAGCAGGCACAAAACATTAAAACAAGGTTGAGAATTTGTTGACTTAAGTCCTGACATCGAGCTACTCAAACCTAACGTTGAATCATAATGCTTTTTGATGATTTTAATGAATGTTGACTTCTGAAATTTGGTAATTTCCCAACACAAATACAACATTGAAACAACATGCTTTTTGACGTTTAATCAATAATGCGCGAAACCATTGATAACATAGCACCGCTAAAGTTAAAAAAGGCTCCAAAAAAGCGCACCCCGTGGTTTACAGAAGAAACTAGAGCTCAGAAATTATTATGCAGAAAGCTGGAACGCAAATGGCGCACGACTAAACTTGAGGTGCACCATCAAGCATTTAGTGATGGTTTAATAACTTATAAACGCATGCTTACCTTAGCTAAAGCTAATTATTACTCAAATCTCATCCACCGTAATAAAAACGATCCTAAATTTTTGTTTAGTACGGTAGCATCGCTAACCCAACAAGGGACTCCTTCCAGTAGCTCCACCCACTCAGCTGATGACTTTATGCAATTCTTTAGTAAGAAAATTAAAGACAATGCGTCCCAGCTACAACGGGGTTCTATTAACACTGACACGATTGTATATACGGCGGATACTGCCCTCCAAAATAGTTTCTCTCGTTTTGAGGAAATAACATTAGAGGAATTGTTACAACGTGTAAATGGAATAAAACAAACAACATGTTTACTTGACCCTCTTCCTGGGAAACTGATCAAGGAGCTCTTTGTATTATTAGGTCCATCAGTGCTAAATATTATAAACTTATCACTTTCCTCGGGCACTGTTCCCCTAGCATTCAAAAAAGCGGTTATTCATCCTCTTCTTAAAAGACCTAACCTCGATCCTGACCTCATGGTAAACTACCGACCGGTGTCTCACCTTCCCTTTATTTCAAAAATCCTCGAAAAAATTGTTGCGGAGCAGTTAAATGAACACTTAGCGTCTAACAATCTATGTGAAACCTTTCAATCCGGTTTCAGGGCAAATCACTCGACGGAGACAGCCCTCGCAAAAATGACTAATGATCTATTGCTAACGATGGATTCTGATGCGTCATCTATGTTGCTGCTCCTCGATCTTAGCGCTGCTTTCGATACCGTCGATCATAATATTTTATTAGAACGTATCAAAACACGAATTGGTATGTCAGACTTAGCCCTGTCTTGGTTTAACTCTTATCTTACTGATAGGATGCAGTGTGTCTCCCATAACAATGTGACCTCGGACTACGTTAAGGTAACGTGTGGAGTTCCCCAGGGTTCGGTCCTTGGCCCTGCACTCTTCAGCATCTACATGCTGCCGCTAGGTGACATCATACGCAAATACGGTGTTAGCTTTCACTGTTATGCTGATGACACCCAACTCTACATGCCCCTAAAGCTGACCAACACGCCGGATTGTAGTCAGCTGGAGGCGTGTCTTAATGAAATTAAACAATGGATGTCCGCTAACTTTTTGCAACTCAACGCCAAAAAAACGGAAATGCTGATTATCGGTCCTGCTAGACACCGACCTCTATTTAATAATACAACTCTAACATTTGACAACCAAACAATTAAACAAGGCGACACGGTAAAGAATCTGGGTATTATCTTCGACCCAACTCTCTCCTTTGAGGCACACATTAAAAGCGTTACTAAAACGGCCTTCTTTCATCTCCGTAATATCGCTAAAATTCGCTCCATTCTGTCCACTAAAGACGCTGAGATCATTATCCATGCGTTTGTTACGTCTCGCCTCGACTACTGTAACGTATTATTTTCGGGTCTCCCCATGTCTAGCATTAAAAGATTACAGTTGGTACAAAATGCGGCTGCTAGACTTTTGACAAGAACAAGAAAGTTTGATCACATTACGCCTGTACTGGCTCACCTGCACTGGCTTCCTGTGCACTTAAGATGTGACTTTAAGGTTTTACTACTTACGTATAAAATACTACACGGTCTAGCTCCATCCTATCTTGCCGATTGTATTGTACCATATGTCCCGGCAAGAAATCTGCGTTCAAAGGACTCCGGCTTGTTAGTGATTCCCAAAGCCCAAAAAAAGTCTGCGGGCTATAGAGCGTTTTCCGTTCGGGCCCCAGTACTCTGGAATGCCCTCCCGGTAACAGTTCGAGATGCCACCTCAGTAGAAGCATTTAAGTCTCACCTTAAAACTCATTTGTATACTGTAGCCTTTAAATAGACTCCCTTTTTAGACCAGTTAATCTGCTGTTTCTTTTCTTTTTCTTCTATGTCCCACTCTCCCCTGTGGAGGGGGTCCGGTCCGATCCGGTGGCCATGTACTGCTTGCCTGTGTATCGGCTGGGGACATCTCTGCGCTGCTGATCCGCCTCGACATCTCTGCGCTGCTGATCCGCCTCCGCTTGGGATGGTTTCCTGCTGGCTCCGCTGTGAACGGGACTCTCGCTGCTGAGTTGGACCCGCTTTGGACTGGACTCTCGCGACTGTGTTGGATCCATTGTGGATTGAACTTTCACAGCATCATGTTAGACCCGCTCGACATCCATTGCTTTCCTCCTCTCTAAGGTTCTCATAATCATTATTGTCACAGACGTCCCACTGGAACATTATTGTCACCGATGTCCCACTGGGTGTGAGTTTTCCTTGCCCTTATTTGGGCCTACCGAGGATGTCGTGGTGGTTTGTGCAGCCCTTTGAGACACTAGTGATTTAGGGCTATATAAGTAAACATTGATTGATTGATTGATTGAATGTCAGGTTGTGACATTTATTTGACATTGATTGGTCATTTCTCGACCAATATTTTTACAACATCAATGTTAAGTTAAAGTTAAAGTACCACTGATTGTCAGGTTGTGACGTTGATTGTATCGTGGAAATTTGGTCATTTCCCAACCAACCACATGGATCCAACGTTGGGCATCGACGTTTTCTCAGTTTACAAATACAACTATTTTGCAACGTTGTTTCAAAGTCAGTTTTAAAGGACATGTACGTATAATCAATGTTGTATCAATGTCTTGTGCCTGCTGGGTTACTTATTTAGTATTATAGATACAATGTTTCCCTACAGCCATTTTCTTTTACAACATTATGAGTAGTTTTTGCAAATTTATTTTGTGTCTCCCTACATTGCACTTTAAATATTGCTTTTTTGTAAATTTTTTTTTTTAAACATATTTTACATGTTAAAATAGGTTTTATGAACTGTATGCAGTATAGTTACTGCAGTATTTGTCTTGCTTTCTAACATTATAATGTGGCGATAGTTTTCGAGTCAAGGGTGAGGATGCTAACAACGGCAAGCAACTTGATGGACTTCATCTTCAACTCTTGGCTCATCAGTACGACATCTTCACATTGGTGAGACTTTAACCCTGTCAAAAGACAAGAGTGGAAGCTAGCGTCACACATTCAGCGCGGCTAACTAGAGGCAGCTATCAGTGCATATCCTCTTTGACATCAATAACACACAGTGTGCATTGTGTGTTATTGTTAAAAAAAAACTAATTAATGAGCCAGAAAAATTCTTCACTTTGCAAGAAAATATTTTGCAAAAAAAATGCTATATTTTTGAGGCACACTATTAGTTCTATAACACATATTTGCAGTAATGTCTAAAGCAGGGGTCTCAGACATGCGGCCCGCAGGCCAATTGCGGCCCGCGTGACGTTTTTTTTGCGGCCCCCAGCTTAATATAAAAGTTTAATGTTAGTGCGGCCCGCGAGTTTTATATGAATGGGGCTTGACAACGTTGTGTTATTTGGGTCGAAAATGGCTCTTTTAACGTTCTGGGTTGCCTACCTCTGCGTTAGTGGAAAAGCGGTAAATGAGTGAAAGTGATAGAGACATTGCCATGGTGACGAGGGTGTTCTTACATGCCTGGCTGCAGTCACACCGCGAAACCTGTCCGTCAGTATTAACAGTCCCCGATAACCTAGACCATTTGAAATTGTTATTTGTTTTTTTTATTGTTCAATTTGCATTGCCTCACACGATGAAGACTACATATATTTCTATATGAGCCGTCACTTTTTTGTGCTCGCTATCCCGGTACTATCCGCCGACCGCCGTGTTGCTGTAGGGAGGAAAAGCGGAACGACACACATTACAGAAATCAAATTATTCTCCGTGCGTTGGCTAAATACAAATATGTCCCACAACCCCAAACATCTCTTTTTCAAAGCCTGCAGTGAAGAGAAAGGTTCATGATGAGCAAAGACAATTCCAGGAAAAGTGGGAGATGCAATATTTCTTTGTTGAGCACAGGGGCACCCCGACGTGTCTTATTTGCACAGAGAAAGTTGTGGTGCACAAGGGATACAATTTTAAACATCATTATACAACTAGACATGCTGAGGAGTGTGCAACATTTTTTTTTAAGAAATCTTTTCTTGCGGCCCGGCCTCACCCAGACTCTGCGTCCAGTGTCCCCCAGGTAAATTGAGTTTGAGACCCCTGGTCTAAAGGTCTGCGATGAGGTGGCGATTTGTCCAGGGTGGCCTTCCGCCCGATTGTAGCTGAGATAGGCACCAGCGCTCCCCGTGACCCCAATGGGAATAAGCGGTAGAAAATAGATGGATGGTCTAAAGCAGGGGTCACCAACCTTTTTGAAACCAAGAGCTACTTCTTGGGTACTGATTAATGCGAAGGGCTACCAGTTTGATACACATTTAAATAAATTGCCAGAAATAGCCAATTTGCTCAATTTACCTTTAATAAATAAATCTATGTATATATATATATATATATATATATATATATATATATATATATATGGGTATTTCTGTCTGTCATTCCGTCGTACATTTTTTTCCTTCTAAGGAAGGTTTTTTGTAGAGAATAGATGATGAAAAAAACACTTAATTGAACGGTTTAAAAGCGGAAAATAAACAGGAAATAAAATGAAATTAAATTTTGAAACATAGTATATGTTCAATTTCGACTCTTTGAAATTCAAAATTAAACCGAAAAAAAGGAGAAAAACTAGCTAATTCTAATCTTTTTGAAAAAAATAAAAACAATTATTTATGGGACATCATTAGTAATTTTTCCTGATTAAGATTAATTTTCGAATGTTGATGACATATTTTAAATAGGTTAAAATCCAATCTGCATTTTGTTAGAATATATAACAAATTGGACCAAGCTATATTTCTAACAAAGACAAATCATTATTTCTTCATAATTTTCCAGAACAACAATTCTAAGAGAAATTCAAAAGACGAGATTTCAATTTTAGTCTATAGATTGTCTGGATTTGCCAGAATATTTTTTTTTAATTTTAATTATAACAAGTTTGAAGAAATATTTCACAAATAATCTTCTTCGAAAAAACAGAAGTTAAAATGAAGAATTACATAAAAATGTAATTATTGTTCTTTACAATAAAAAAAAAAATACTTGAACATTAATTTAAATTGTCAGGAAAGAAGAGGAAGGAATTTAAAAGGTAAAAAGGTATATGTGTTTAAAAATCCTAAAATCATTTTTAAGGTTGTATTTTTTCTCTAAAATTGTCTTTCTGAAAGTTATAAGAAGCAAAGTAAAAAAATAAACGAATATATAAAGACCAAGTCTTTAAAATGTTTTCTTGGATTTTCAAATTCTATTTGAGTTTTGTCTCTCTTAGAATTAAAAATGTCGAGCAAAGCGAGACCAGCTTGCTAGTAAATAAATAAAATTTAAAAAATAGAGGCAGCTCACTGGTAAGTGCTGCTATTTGAGCTACTTTTAGAACAGGCCAGCGGGCAACTCATCTGGTCCTTACAAGCTACCTGGTGCCCGCGGGTACCCCATTGGTCTAAAGGCTTGTTTTTGTTCATTTATAAAAAAAAGTGTGTTGATAAATATATACGAATAAACAACAATAGGTTTCACGGTGGCAGAGGGGTTAGTGCGTCTGCCTCACAATACGAAGTTCCTGCAGTCCTGGGTTCAAATCCAGGCTCGGGATCTTTCTGTGTGGAGTTTGCATGTTCTCCCCGTGAATGCGTGGGTTCCCTCCGGGTACTCCGGCTTCCTCCCACTTCCAAAGACATGCACCTGGGGATAGGTTGATTGGCAACACTAGTGTGTGAATGTGAGTGTGAATGTTGTCTGTTTATCTGTGTTGGCCCTGCGATGAGGTGGTGACTTGTCCAGGGTGTACCCCGCCTTCCGCCTGATTGTAGCTGAGATAGGCGCCAGCGCCCCCCGCGACCCCAAAAGGGAATAAGTGGTAGAAAATGGATGGATGGATAGACAACAATAAAACTTAATGATAGTCACACACACACTAGGTGTGGTGAAATCATTCTCTACATTTGACCCATTGCCCTTGATCACCCCCTGGGAGGTGAGAGGAGCAGTGAGCAGCAGTGGTGGCCTTGCCCGGGAATCATTTTTGGTGATTCAACCCCCAATTCCAACCCTTGATGCTGAGTGCCAAGCAGGGAAGTAATATGAAAAACTTGAGCAAAAACAAAAGTCTCATGGCAGCGCATGTTGACCTCAGAATGTAGAGACGACAGGTGACGAGCAAGTAAAAAGAAATAAAGATAGCACTAGCGTGGACGAAGCAGAGGAGCACAGGTGAGTGCAAAAACTTGGCAATATACAAAGCACAGACGGAAAAAGCACACAAGTACAACAGAAGCAATGACAAACAATGAACACACATTTACAAGAAGTCGGACCAGAAGTTGGACCGGGACTAGGGCCAGGACTTTAAGAAGGACTAAGACTTGGACTAGGACAAGAACTAGGATTAAGACTTGGACTAGGACTAAGACTCGGACTATGGCAATGACTATGACTAAAACTAACAGGTGCAACCCGTGCTGCAGCTAGCCGTGGTGCAGGTGGAGGCGGTTTAGCTGGGGGTTGCAGTTTAGTGGGATGGCACACCAGTGGAGGGGGCCGCGCAGGAGGTTGCGGCTTAGCGGGTCGAAAGACCGGTGGAGGAGGTCTAGCACAGTGGTTCTCAAATGGGGGTACGCGTACCCCTGGGGGTACTTGAAGGTATGCCAAGGGGTACGTGAGATTTTTAAAAAATATTCTGAAAATATCAACAATGCAAAAATCCTTTATAAATATATTTATTGAATAATACTTCAACAAAATATGAATAAACTGTGAAAAGAAATGCAACAATGCAATATTCAGTGTTGACAGCTAGATTTTTTGTGGACATGTTCCATAAATATTGATGTTAAAGATTTATTTTCTGTGAAGAAATGTTTAGAATTAAGTTCATAAATCCAGATGGATCTCTATTACGATCCCCAAAGAGGGCACTTTAAGTTGATGATTACTTTTGTGTGTAGAAATCTTTATTTATAATTCAATTACTTGTTTATTCCTCAACAAGTTTTTAGTTATTTTTGTATCTTTTTTTCCAAATAGTTAAAGAAAGACCACTACAAAAACCAATATTGTGCACTGTTATACAATTTAATAAATCAGAAACTGATGACATAGTGCCATATTTTACTTATTTTTCTCTTTTTTTCCAACCAAAAATGCTTTGCTCTGATTAGGGGGTACTTGAATTTAAAAAATGTTCACATCACTGAAAAAAGGTTGAGAACAACTGGTCTAGCAGGTCGTTGTGGCTTAGTGGGTCGAAGCTGTGCTACCTCCGCAGCACAGCTACCAGCACTATCCCCCCCTCCAGACGTGAATCCCAGATGTGCTCCCCGTGGTCAGAGACTGACCTTAAGGGTGGGAGGTGGGAGGTCATGAGGGGGGTAGACTGGGTGGGAGGAAAAGTCACAGGGGGCGGGATTTGAAACTTATAGGACTGAGGAAAACTATATTTGGAAAAAAATCTATCATAAGGATTACTAATAGAACAAAATGCTTTAGAAGGTGGTTTGCAGAGGGAAAAAACTGCATCTAAAAAAAAATTCCTGGTGGATGACGTCATTCATAGTGGGAGGGGTGACGTCACTACGGGGAAGTGGAGCATTGTCCATGGCGGAGCGTTGCATTTGCCACACAGCCCAGTGGGAACGGTGTTTGGAAAAAAACGAAAAGGATTTACCAAACCTCAAAGGGGAATACTGGGCTGGTGTGGACGTGCTGCTGTCTGCGGAAGGAGTCCTCAGAAGCGGCGCGGCTTGGCGAGGCGAAAACTCCAGGTGGTCTACTGAGAGGTGATAAGCTGCTTGAACCGTTTTGTTGCGTTGGAACCGCATCGTGGTGCGAGTTGAGTCACCCCAAGATGCACGAGGCCCAAGACAGGCAGGAATTTTGCAGGTAGAAGCCTGGTTTAATACACAAATATAAAAGAACACTGACACAAAAGGCAAAAGAAAGCGCGTGCCAACGCACGGGGAGCTAGGCTAACACTGAGCACTGAGACAAAGTCCAAAAAGTGACGTGCCGAGCGCACGAGAAGCTGTGGCGAAACTTAGCACAAGTATTGACATTGAGAAGATACCAACGTGAGTGTCGCATAGAGCAAACAAAGGATCCAGAATGAACTGAGGTCGAAGGCAGGCTTAAATACTAAAGCAAACAATTACCACAGGTGTGCGTCAAAAAGCATAGCAGGTGGAACAAATGCGAAACCATGGTAACAAGGTAAAACAGCAAGTGCAAAAACTAAGAACAGGAAGAGTCCAAAACGATCGAAAAAACACAAAAGGACTCAAAAACCAAAACATTATATATGATCCGGGCGGCGGATCATAACAGTAACACAGGCCAGGCCAATTATTTTGACTCAGGGTCCACATTTAGTGTTTCATGAACACTAATAAAAAACTTCACAATAATGTCTGATTGAATGCTAAAAACGTTATGACAGACCGCCTTAATAAAAACATAACGGAATTTAAAATTTTTCTATGAAGGATAAAACACCGAATATTGACAAAATATGAACGTCACACCCCCTTTCGATCGACACATTTCACAATCAAGTGAAACCTAACAAAAATGCCACCAACAGTGAAATAAGTACACGAAGGGTACAAATAAACCCACCTACAATCTAATACATCATATCACTAAGCTTTAGAACTTTGTTGTGAAAATATCCTTCCGCGTCTGTGGAAACGCTCCCTACCCACACTGCTTGGTGCCTCGTCTGAGCTGCTGTGACTTACATTACCATAGTGACTAATTAGATGACCCATAGTGACTAATTAGATGACCCATAGTAACTAATTAGCGCAGATTCCAACCATTGAAATACTTTGTATAGTTCAAGATGTTATGTTATCATTTTCCCTGCCTTCCCCTTTTTATTGTGATGTCTGTTTCCTTCAGTTAATTAGTCCCCAGCGAGGCACACCTGCAAAAAATCTCTACCTAGGAGTATTTAAGCTCGTCACTGACAGCTGGGTCCTGCCGGTTATTGTCTCCTGAACCTCCCACGTGCATGCGCCTGCTTCACTTCGTCAGTCCTGGTATGTTGTTTCTCCTTATTCCTGAAATCCCTCACCTCTTTGTGTTTGTTTCCTTGCCTTCCTGAGGCAACCAGCATTCAGTGTTGGACTTTATGCTGTGCTCCGTGCACCCTGGCCTTTTTCCCTGCCGACCACTGAGGAACATTGTTTTTGTATTCATGATGTGAACTTCTGCCCCATCACCTTTTGTTACACTTTTTGGACTCATCAAATGTTTTCACATTTCGTAATTCAACGTTGCCTCCCGTCTCTGCATCCTGGGGTCACCTCCTTGATCAGTTCTCAACACAAGACTTACGGTCGTTAGAATACATCACTGCACATATTGGCAGCTACACTTTACATCTTAAAGATCTAAAAAAAATATTTGGGGATGTCTCCAGCGGGCCAGATTGAAGAGCTCAATGGGCCCGCGTGTGGCCCCAGGGCCTTAATTTGCCCAGGTCTGCTGTAACATTATTATCATATTTTATCCAGTATTTCCTATGAGAAAAATGGTTTCCCGCAAATCGGATAATAAATGTTCCTACTTGGCATGTCACATGTCATTTTACAGCAGCCGTTTATGGTGCAGGAATGTCAACTGATGTCTTGATTTCCTTGCAGCCAGGTGTCCCAGATGAGCTGTGGGCGTGTCCTATCCGAGCCTCCCCCAACCCATTCTGCACTCTCCTCTACTACAGTGTACTACAGTGTACTGCAGTGTGGTGCTCTTTCTCCCTCCCTCGCCGGAGGCCGGCGGGTCCCAGCATGCAACTCACCAGTCACCTGCTGGTCCAGGAGAGTTGCTGCCTGGTAGATTTTGGATACATTTATTGGAACACAGAGAGAAAAAAAAAGCATATTTATCCTTCCATTGGAAGTGTGGCCGCGCGAGCCTCAGCCTTATTCAAAATGCAACTCGATGTTGCGCAATGACGCCTTCCTTCAATATGGGACGTTTTTTAAAAAAAAGGCGGCTTTCGTCATGTCATCTTTTTGGAGTGTGAATCAGAGGCAGACCGCCGCTAGTGTGCAAGATGCTTTTTATGGATCGTCTGTGGACTCTAGACGCCACTTCGCATTATGGCGGTGACACATGGAGAGATGCTCGGCTGCAGCCAGAAATAACCATCAAGCAGACGCACAAACAAACGTGAGAAGCAGGAGGAAAGCAACGGTACACCCGGGACGACAACACAGGAAGAGCAGCCAAACGTTGCCCATATAAGGAGATATAACGACACGTACTCCTTTCTTTTCTAGACGGACAAGGTTAAAGTTGCAGTGACCGTATTTTCCGAACCATAAGTGCACCGGATTAAAAGGTGCATTGCCGATGAGCTGCTACCTTACCGTGGTAGAGGAGTTTGCGTGTCCCAATGATCCTAGGAGCTATGTTGTCTGGGGGCTTTCATGCCCCCTGGTAGGGTCTCCCAAGACAAACAGGTCCTAGGTGAGTGATCAGACAAAGAGCAGCTCAAAGACTTCTATGGAATTACAACAAAATGAACCCAGATTTCCCTCGCCGGGACGCGGGTCACCGGGGCCCCGCTCTGGAGCCAGGCCCGGAGTTGGGGCACGATGACGAGCGCCTGGTGGCCGGGCCTGTCCCCATTGGGCCCGGCCGGGCACAGCCCGAAGAGGCAACGTGGGTCATCCCTCCAATGGGCTCACCACTCATAGGAGGGGCCATAGAGGTCGGGTGCATTGTGAACTGGGCGGCAGCCGAAGGCAGGGCACTTGGCGGTCCGATCCTCGGCTACAGAAGCTAGCTCTTGAGACGTGGAATGTCACCTCACTGGGGGGGAAGGAGCCTGAGCTAGTCCGCGAGGTAGAAAAGTTCCGGCTGGATATAGTCGGACTCACCTCGACGCACAGCAAGGGCTCTGGAACCAGTTCTCTCGAGAGGGACTGGACCCTCTTCCACTCTGGCGTTGCCGGCAGTGAGAGGCGACGGGCTGGGGTGGCAATTCTCGTTGCCCCCCGGCTCAAAGCCTGCACGTTTGAGTTCAACCCAGTGGATGAGAGAGTAGCTTCCCTTCGCCTTCGGGTGGGGGGACGGGTCCTGACTGTTGTTTGTGCTTACACACCAAACAGCAGTTCAGAATACCCACCCTTTTTGGGTACACTCGAGGGAGTACTGGAAAGTGCTCCCCCGGGTGATTCCCTTGTCCTACTGGGGGACTTCAACGCTCATGTTGGCAACGACAGTGAAACCTGGAGAGGCGTGATTGGGAAGAATGGTCGCCCGGATCTAAACCCGAGTGGTGTTTTGTTATTGGACTTTTGTGCTCGTCACGGATTGTCCATAACAAACACCATGTTCAAACATAAGGGAGTCCATATGTGCACTTGGCACCAGGACACCCTAGGCCGCAGTTCCATGATCGACTTCGTAGTTGTGTCATCGGATTTGCGGCCTCATGTTCTGGACACCCGGGTGAAGAGAGGGGCGGAGCTTTCTACTGATCACCACCTGGTGGTGAGTTGGCTGCAATGGTGGGGGAGGATGCCGGACAGACCTGGCAGGCCCAAGCGCATTGTGAGGGTCTGCTGGGAACGTCTGGCAGAGTCTCCTGTCAGAGAGAATTTCAATTCACACCTCCGGGAGAATTTTGAACATGTCACGAGGGAGGTGCGGGACATTGAGTCCGAGTGGACCATGTTCCGAACCTCTATTGTCGAGGCGGCTGATTGGAGCTGTGGCCGCAAGGTTGTTGGTGCCTGTCGTGGCGGTAATCCCAGAACCCATTGGTGGACACCAGCAGTGAGGGATGCCGTCAAGCTGAAGAAGGAGTCCTATCGGGTTCTTTTGGCTCATAGGACTCCGGAGGCAGTGGACGGGTACCGACGGGCCAAGCGGTGTGCAGCTTTAGCGGTCGCGGATGCAAAAACTCGGACATGGGAAGAGTTCGGGGAAGCCATGGAAAACGACTTCCGGACGGCTTCGAAGCGATTCTGGACCACCATACGCCGCCTCAGGAAGGGGAAGCAGTGCACTATCGTGGCGCAGTGGGAGAGTGGCCGTGCGCAACCCGAGGGTCCCTGGTTCAAATCCCACCTAGTACCAACCTCGTCACGTCCATTGTGTCCTGAGCAAGACACTTCACCCTTGCTCCTGATGGGTGCTGGTTGGCGCCTTGCATGGCAGCTCCCTCCATCAGTGTGTGAATGTGTGTGTGAATGGGTAAATGTGGAAGTAGTGTCAAAGCGCTTTGAGTACCTTGAAGGTAGAAAAGCGCTATACAAGTACAACCCATTTATCATTTATCAACACCGTGTATGGTGCGGATGGTGTTCTGCTGACTTCGACTGCGGATGGGAATACTTCGAAGACCTCCTCAATCCCACCAACACGTCTTCCTTCGAGGAAGCGGTGCCTGGGGAATCTGTGGTGGACTCCCCTATGTCTGGGGCTGAGGTCGCTGAGGTAGTTAAAAAGCTCCTCGGCGGAAAGGCCCCGGGGGTGGATGAGATCCGCCCGGAGTTCCTTAAGGCTCTGGATGCTGTGGGGCTGTCTTGGTTGACAAGACTCTGCAGTATCGCGTGGACATCGGGGGCGGTACTTCTGGATTGGCAGACCGGGGTGGTGGTCCCTCTCTTTAAGAAGGGGGACCGGAGGGTGTGTTCCAACTATCGTGGGATCACACTCCTCAGCCTTCCCGGTAAGGTTTATTCAGGTGTACTGGAGAGGAGGCTTCGCCGGATAGTCGAATCTCGGATTCAGGAGGAACAGGGTGGTTTTCGTCCTGGTCGTGGAACTGTGGACCAGCTCTATACTCTCGGCAGGGTTCTTGAGGGTGCATGGGAGTTTGCCCAACCAGTCTACATGTGCTCTGTGGACTTGGAGAAGACATTCGACCGTGTCCCTCGGGAAGTCCTGTGGGGAGTGCTCAGAGAGTATGGGGTACCGGACTGTCTTATTGTGGCAGTCCGCTCCCTGTATGATCAGTGTCAGAGCCTGGTCCGCATTGCTGGCAGTAAGTCGGACACGTTTCCAGTGAGGGTTGGACTCCGCCAAGGCTGTCCTTTGTCACAGATTCTGTTCATAACTTTTATGGACAGAATTTCTAGGCGCAGCCAAGGCGTTGAGGGGATCCGGTTTGGTGGCCACGGGATTAGGTCTCTGCTTTTTGCAGATGATGTAGTCCTGATGGCTTCATCTGGCCGGGATCTTCAGCTCTCACTGGATCGGTTCGCAGCCGAGTGTGAAGCGACCGGAATGAGAATCAGTACCTCCAAGTCCGAGTCCATGGTTCTCGCCCGGAAAAGGGTGGAGTGCCATCTCCGGGTTGGGGAGGAGACCCTGCCCCAAGTGGAGGAGTTCAAGTACCTAGGAGTCTTGTTCACGAGTGGGGGAAGAGTGGATCGTGAGATCGACAGGCGGATCGGTGCGGCGTCTTCAGTAATGCGGACGTTGTATCGATTTACCGGTCGATCTACGTTCCCGTCCTCACCTATGGTCATGAGCTTTGGGTCATGACCGAAAGGATAAGATCACGGGTACAAGCGGCCGAAATGAGTTTCCTCCACCGGGTGGCGGGGCTCTCCCTTAGAGATAGGGCGAGAAGCTCTGCCATCCGGGAGGGGCTCAAAGTAAAGCCGCTGCTCCTTCACATCGAGAGGAGCCAGATGAGGTGGTTCGGGCATCTGGTCAGGATGCCACCCGAACGCCTCCCTAGGAACATATATGGAACATCCCACAGGTGTGCAGGCTAATTGGGAATCGGTGGGTGCCAAGATTGGGTATAAAAGCAGCTTCCATGAAATGCTAAGTAATTCACAAACACGGATGGGGCGGGAGTCACCAAATTGTAAACAAATTGTCGAACAGTTTTAGAACAACATTTCTCAATGAGTAGTTGCAAGGAATTTAGGGATTTTACCATCTACGGTCCGTAAAATCATCAAAAAGTTCAGAGAATCTGGAAAAATATTGCACGTAAGCGATAATATTACGGACCTTTGATCCCTCAGGCGTTACTGCATAAAAACCCGTCATCAGTGTGTAAAGGATATAACCTCATGGGCTCAGGAACACTTCATAAAACCACTGTGAGTAACTACAGTTGGTCGCTACATCTGTAAGTGCAAGATAAATCTCTGCTATGCAAACCAAAACCCATTTATCAACAACACCAAGGAAAGCCGTTGGCTTGGCTGGGCCCGAGCTAATCTAAGATGGGCTGATGCAAAGTGGAAAAGTGTTCTGTGGTCTGACGAGTCCACATTTCAAATTATATTTCGAAACAGAGGACGTGGTGTCCTCCAGAGCACAGAGGAAAATAACCATCCGGATTGTTATGGGCGCAAAGTTCAAAAGCCAGCATTTGTGATGGTATGGGGGTGCATTAGTGCCCAAGGCATGGGTAACTTACACATCTGTGAATGCACCATTAATGCTCAATGGTCCATACAGGTTTTGGAGCAACATATGTTGTCATCCAAGCAACGTTATCATGGACGCCCCTGCTTATTTCAGCAAGACAATGCCAAGTCACGTGTTACATCAGCGTGGTTTCGTAGTAAAAAAGTGCGGGTACATTCCTGGCCCGCCTGCAATCCAGACCTGTCTCCTATCGAAAATGTGTGGCACATTATAAAGTTTAAAATACGACAGAGGAGACCCTGGACTGTTGAATGACTAAAGCTCAACATAAAACAAGAATGAGAAGGAATTCCGATTTCAAAGCTTCAACATTTACTTTCCTCAGTTCCCAAACGTTTATTGAGTATTGTTAAAAGGAAAGGTGATGTAACACAGTGGTGAACATGCCCTTTCCCAACTACTTTGGCACGTGTTGCAGCAATGAAATTCTAAGTTAATTATTATTTGCAAAAAAAAAAAAAAGTTTATGAGTCTGAACATCAAATATCTTGTCTTTGTAGTGCATTCAACTGATAATGGGTTGAAAAGGATTTGCAAATCATTGTATTCCCTCTATATTTACACTTAACACAATTTCCCAACCCATATGGAAATGGGGTTTGTATATATATATATATATATATATATATATATATATATATATATATATATATATATATATATATATATACAATTATAAAATAAGTCATTAGTATCGCGGTGCTATACAGTATACCGTACAACCCTACTTTTCACACGCCTGAGCGCTTGCCTGTGCAGCAACTCGTGAAAGTCCAGCAACATGCTCGCCTCCTTTCTGTGTTGAGGTTTCTTCTTCTGCACTTTCTGGGCGTGTTGCACATGTGGCAGTAGATATGAAGGTGATTAACGCTTCGAACAGCAGCCATGTTCTCTTCAGGCTGCTTCCTATTGAAGTTTTATTGCGCCTGACCATGAAAGGCCTTCTAATGAGGACCAGGATGCCAGGGGAAATGAGGGCAAGAAAAAAGGAGCAGGACCCAATGGCAGCACGGAGAAATCTCCACATGGGCCTTTAAAACTTGGGAACTGTCTCAGCGTTTAGATGCACTGACTCATGTTCTTTTGGCCTTTTTGTGACATTTACAACGATAGACTTGACAGCTCCACCCACTCTTGAAAGTACACACCAGTAACACCTCTGCCACTCCACAGAATTAAGACCACTCACCTCGCTCACAAAGTTCGCTTCCAAGTTGGTAAAGTTGCTGAGAAGACATTCAAAGATTGTTAATGTTCCAATGGAGCAAAGTCCAGCTTCTTCTTCTTGTTGACAACATCCAAAATCTCCCTTTATGCAGTTGGGTCTCAGGGGCCGGACATTAAAATGTGGATGCTTCATCAGAAAGTGCAGGTTATATTTCTTTGAGACTACATTTACTTAATTACAAAGTAAACACATTGGTTTTCACACTGCACTGTCAATACTTTCCTTATTCTGCTCTCGCTACTCGTTTCCAGCATGTGCAGGTAGTTAACAGCATGAACAAACGAAAGCTCTAAAAGTTTTGTTGATGTTTGGATGTTCCTTCTTTTGAATTATTTTCCTTGCTCAGTTT
The DNA here is from genome assembly GCF_033978795.1 of Nerophis ophidion. Classification (NCBI taxonomy): domain Eukaryota; kingdom Metazoa; phylum Chordata; class Actinopteri; order Syngnathiformes; family Syngnathidae; genus Nerophis; species Nerophis ophidion. The sequence goes on along the minus strand of NC_084624.1, from coordinate 20,726,373 downwards.
TATTTCTTTACACTTCTTCCTTCATTTAGGTGTGTAAGACTGAGAATATAAACATAAACTAAACATGACAAAAGTATATTGTCCATTGTGTATTTTACATAAATAAAACAGAAGGTTTAATCTTGACATATGCACACAACAAACTACAAATGTTAACAAATATAGAAATTACGCTTTTACGCACCAAACACTGTTTTTTTTAATCACTATTACTGTTGTCGCCCTCTACTGGTCAAATGTAGCACTACATGTATTAAACGAGGTTTGAACGTTACTCTCAGACGAAAAACAACACGACCACGAATACAAAAGACATCACAAATTCAGAAACTTCAATACAAAAATTAAACATATTGACGCACAAATGATGTCTACTTACAAATGTTTGACCAAGTTTGGTGATGAAAAATGTGTACCATTGTGGCTGCTCGTCTGGATCAATGTGTCCATCACTTAAGAGGTCTGCCAGGAAACAAAGACTCGAAGATAGAACATTCCTACTTTTTTAATCCAGTTCTTGTTAAAAGTCACATTTTTGCTATTTTTTCCCAGGGTTGAATGAGTAGACCTCTTCTACTCACCCACTGCTGCTTCATCGTGACACAATACTCGCTGTTGCTCCCTGTTGGGTGGTGGGAGTACTGCACACATCATCAACCCTAGTTTGAATGGTTTCATCAAGACTATTTGGTTGATGTTCGCTGGGCCAAATGAAAAGCTTTGGCGGGCTGGATGTGGCCATTCGGCCGCCAGTTGAAAAGACCTTCAGTAGCACATCATGGCTGGCAGCATGACCCCAGAACGCAGAGACAGGATACAAGGTGCCGGTAAAAACGTACTTTAATGATGAAAACAAGGGAGCTGCAACGTGGACAAGGCAGTGGGCCACAGGTGATACGAAAACTTAGCACAAGTAACAAATGTTCGACAATAGCACGCAACAAAACAATACCAAAAAAACAGCGCTGTCGATGTAACGACGTGAGCATAAGGAGCTTCCTGATTGACAACCGGAACAGGGGTGGACACCAGACGTCAGACCAGAGGTGAAGTGGCAGGAAATGGATACATAAAAATAAGAACGCTATATTTGTAGTAAGATAATGTATTTTTGTCACAAAATGACACAATTTTTTGGGCAAAAAAATAACACAAAATAAAACACAACAATGTGTTTTTGTCGCAAAATATACAGCGTTTGCATGTCGCTCGTGAAATATTGTGTTTGCAGCAAATATTGAATATTTCTCAACAAAGTGAATTAGTGTATCAAAAAATGTGTTGTTTACAAAGTATAGCACCTTGCAGCAACATATACTGTAGTGATATGGCAAGATATATTGTTTCTGTTGCAAAATACGGTGATTTTGTGAAACAATGTTGTGTTTTGTGGCAAAATATTATAATATTGAGTGAACATACAAGAGTGCCGGAACAGAAATAAACACCAATAGAGCAAAAGTCCAAGACAGCCATGACAAATCATGACACGTTTACCACATAAAAACAAATTCATCACCGTTAAACAATGTTTTACCACCATCATGCCATTTTGTACACATAAATGACATATTGTGTCTTTTTTTGCTACGAAAAATTCACACTCCTTTGGACTTAAAAAAAGACATTATTTTATCAGCAAAATGCATATTTTGTCACAAACTCTGTAAGTGTGGCATAAGCAATGTTGTGCTACAACCACGTTTTTTCCAGACAGAAATACATAATTTGAGTGCTGAAAACAATATTTTTATCACAAAGATGTATATATACTGTATATATATATATATATATATATATATATATATATATATATATATATATATATATATATATATATATATATATATATCTTTTTTTTTCAAATATATTATTATTATTATATTTATTTTTTAAGATAGAGGAATATCTTATTTAAAACATTTGTATGCACGCACAACACTTAAAACCTTTAGCATATCAGTATGTGGAATAAATAATGGAATGGATTAAGTAAAGAAATTAAACATTGTACTGAAATGATCCAGTTTAAGAGGATGTTCAATTTGATAGTGCTTACAAAGTACAAAGACGAAGAATTATGAAAAACACTTTTAACCTTATTGAAAATATGATATTCTTCATCTCAGTATGTTGATAATGACTGAACTAACTAATTACATGTTACAGAACTGTTGTGTTACTCATTCACGGATGTCATTTTGCTATTTTGCTGTAAGGAAAGTCAGTAGATGAATGCATATATTTGTGGGCGCTCTGACGTGGGAAAGGGGTAGGATTAAATAAGTTTAGCTTCTTCCTACTCCTTTTCGAACATGATGCGATGTAAGGTGTGTGATGTATTGTGTTGTAAATGTGCTCATGTTCAAAATAAACTATGAAAAGAAAAGAAAGATATATATATATAAATATATATATATATATACTGTATATATATATATATATATATATATATATATATATATATATATATATATATTAATACCACCAATTTATCACATTGGGCCACAAAAATATATATATATATATATATTTTTTAATTCCCAAAGCATGATGTTGAGACATGCCATGTTACATTTTGCATTGAAAAAAAATATCTTTACTATTCTTATACAAAAATGCTGAAGTTTGTAGGAAAAATATACCCACAAAAAGGATATGGATATAAACCAAATGGTACAGTAGGAAGGGAATTCATATAGCCCCATTTGTTGCGGTTTACCCAACACTTGAAACGTGACGGATCAATGGGTTCACTATGCACTTTAGCCACCAGATGGCAGTAAAGTTTTATTAATCTTAAAATGTGTTTTTCTAGCAATCCCAACGTTGACCACAGCGGCAGTTGTGATGTCAAGTGGCGCTTTCCATAATCTTCAGCAGACTGCATCGCAAAATAATGACCCCCCCCTCCCCTTCTTCCTGTCAGCTGTGTTCCACCCAGGAATGGGGCCACATGAACCCCCTCCCTCCTGCAGATGAATGTAACTAAAAAACAACAACCTGGTTGGGTCGTCTCTTTTGGGAGCAAAAAGCCTGAAGAAGCCAAAGAAATGTTGAGTGAAGAGCAGCACGACTACTAATGGAAATGTCTAATATCAGCATGACACTTTGAATTATCAGCCTTTCCAGAAAATCACTGCCTTCTCCGCTTAAAATAAAAGAAGTGTCATGCTGAACAAGTAAAATCACTTTTTGCTCTGAGGCAGATTTTTATGTCCACCATTAGCAGCGTTCACACATCACTCACATTTCTATTTTCACTTCTTCCTTCTTCAATTTACGCTGGAACTCACTTCACCCGCTTTTCTTTTTCCACTTCTTCCTTCCTAAACTCACGCTGAACAGAATGCATCAAAACCATGGGCGTCCCTGAAATTCCCTTTTTGCCGGCCTGGAGTCCAACGAAGCCATGAGAGGCGACTGAGCAGGTGTCAGCCCTCATCCTGCACCATCACATTAGCACTGTTGACTTGGTGAAAAGGGCCAATGAACCCCCTTCCCACCAGGATCGCACAATGACTTCTCATAATCTCATCAGTCTGACACCACTGTTATGAAGCAGCACATTGCATAGTCTGATGGGAAACTGGCGAGAAATTGAAAGAAAACACACTATGGTGAACTCAGTGGGTCAGAAAGTGTTCTTTTTGTGACAAAATCCTATAATCTGAAAAAAGAACCATTCTATTTTGTCACATTGTGTTGTCTGGAGAACACATTGTTGTGCAACAAAGCCACAAAGATCAAATGAAAGTAAAAGTAAAGGTAAAAGTAGAAGAAGAGGTAAAAGTAGAAGAAAAATAAGTTGTAGAAGCAGCAGAAGATGAAATAGAAGTAGTAGAAGAAGAATAAGAAGAAGAAGCAGAAGTAGAAGAAGTAGAAGTAGAAGAAGAAAAAGTAGAAGTAGAATAATAAGAAGAAGAAGAAGGAGAAGAAGAAGAAGAAGAAGAAGTAGAATCAGAAGAAGAAGTAGTATAATAAGAATAAGTAGTAGTAGAAAAAGAAGAAGTAGAAGTAAAAGTAGTAGTAGAAGAAGAAGAGGTAGAAGTAAAAGTAAAAGTACAAGTAGAAGTAGAAGAACTACAAGTAGAAGGAGGTGAAGAGTTAGAACTACAAGTAGAAGAAGAAGTAGAAGTAAATGAATAATAATAAGAAGAAGTAGAAGTAGAAGTATAATAATAATAATAATAAGTGGAAGTGAAGTGAAGTGAATTGTATTTATATAGCGGTTTTTCTCTAGTGACTCAAAGAATAAGTAGAAGCAGAAGAAGAAGAAGTAGAAAAATAAGAATAAGTAGTAGTAGAAGAAGAAGTAGAAGTACAATAATAGGTAGATGTACAAATAGAAGTAGAGGAAGAAGTAGAAGTAGAAGAAGTGGAAGTAGAAGTAGAAGTAGGTGAAGAGTTAGAACTACAAGTAGAAGAAGTAGAAGTAGAACAAGAAGTAGAAGAAGAATAAGTACAAGTATAAGTAGAAGTAAAAGTAGAATAAGAAGAACAAGAGGTAGAAGAAAGAGTTGAAGAAGAAGTAGAAGAAGAAAAAGAAGAAGAGTTATGCACATTGCATAGTCTGGTGGAAAACTGGCGAGATATACAAACAAAACACTAAGGTGAACTCTGTGGGTCAGAAAGTGTTCTGTTTTGTGACAAAATCCTATAATCTGAAACAAAAACCTTCTATTTTGTCACATTGTGTTGTCTGGGGAACACATTGTTGTGCAACAAAGCCACAAAGATCAAATGAAAGTAAAAAAGAAAAAGTAAAAGTAGAAGAAGAGGTAGAAGTAGAAGAAAAATAAGTGGTAGAAGTAGCAGAAGAAGTACAAGTAGTAGAAGAAGGATAAGAAGAACAAGAAGCAGAATAACTAGAAGTAAAAGAAGAAAAAGTAGAAGTAGAAGTAGAATAATAATAAGAAGAAGAAGTAGAAGAAGAAGACGTAGAAGTAGAAGAAGTAGAATAATAATAAGAAGTAGTAGTAGAAGAAGAAAAAGAAGAAGTAGAAGTAGAAGTAGAAGAAGTAGAAGTAGAAGTAGAAGGAGGTGAAGAGTTAGAACTACAAGTAAAAGAAGAAGTAGAAGTAAAAGAAGAAGAAGAAAAAGTAAAGTATAATAATAATAATAATAAGTAGTAGAAGAAGAAGTAGAAGCAGAAGCACAAAAAATAAGAAGAAATAGTAGTAGTAGAAGAAGAAGAAGAAGAAGAAGAAGAAGAAGAAGAAGAAGAAGTAGAAGTAGAAGTACAAGAATAGGTAGCTCTATAAGTAGAAGTAGAAGAAGAAGTAGAAGTAGAAGTAGAAGAAGTTGAAGTAGAAGTAGAAGTAGGTGAAGAGTTAGGACTACAAGTAGAAGAAGTAGAAGTAGAAGAAGTAGAAGTAGAAGAAGACCTAGAAGTAGAAGAAAAATAAGTAAATGTAGAAGTAAAAGTAAAAGTAGAATAAGAGGTAGAAGAAAGAGTAGAAGAAGTAGAAGTAGAATAAGAAAAAGAAAAATATTTAGAAGTAGAAGACGAAGAATAAGATGTAGAAGTAGAAAAAGAAATAGTAGAAGTAGTAGTAGAAGAAGAAAAAGTAGAAGGAGAAGTAGAAATAGGTGAAGAGTTAGAATTAGAAGTAGGAGATAAAATAAGAAGAGGTATGAGAAGAAGAAGTAGAAGTAAAAGCAGAAGAAGTAAAACAAATAGAATACGTAAAAGTAGAAGTAAAAGTAGAATAAGAAGAATAAGAGGTAGAAGTAGAAAAAAAAGTAGAAGAAGAAGTAGAAGTAGAAGAAGAAGTAGAAGTAGAAGAAGTAGAAGTAGAAAAAGAAGAAGAGTTAGAAGTAGAAGTCGAAGAAGTAGAAGTAGAACAAGAATAAGAGTTAGAAGTAGAAGTAGAAGTCAAAGAAGTAGACGTAGAAGTAGAAGACAAAGAATAAGATGTAGAAGTAGAAGAAGAAAGAGTAGAAGAAGAAGTAGAAGTAGAAGTAGAAAAAGAAAAAGAAAAAGTTAGAAGTAGAAATAAAAGTAGAAGTAGAAGACAAAGAATAAGATGTAGACGTAGAAAAAGAAATAGTAGAAGTAGTAGTAGAAGAAGAAAAAGTAGATAGAGAAGTAGAAATATATGAAGAGTTAGAATTAGAAGTAGGAGATAAAAGAAGAAGAGGTATGAGAAGAAGAAGTAGAAGTAAAAGCAGAAGAAGTAGAACAAGTAGAATAAGTGAAAGTAGAAGTAGAAGTAAAAGTAGAATAAGAGGAATAAGAGGTAGAAGTAGAAGAAAAAGTAGAAGAAGAAGTAGAAGTAGAAGAAGTAGAAGTAGAAAAAGAAGAAGAGTTAGAAGTAGAAGTAGAAGTCAAAGAAGTAAACGTAGAAGTAGAAGACAAAGAATAAGATGTAGAAGTAGAAGAAGAAAAAGTAGAAGTAAAAGTAGAAGTAGAAGTAGGAATAGAAGACTCGATACATTTTGGAAGAAAAAAGCAGTATGGTGGCCTTAATATGTCAAACATTTAAAAGAGTTAGGAAGAAAATATAAATGTTGATGGTTTTTACTCCCTGAAATTTACTAGATTATCATTTCCATGAACGTTATTAGGAATTAACCACAAAACTATAGCACATTTTTGCTACAGTAAGTATTGTGCAAAAAAATTTTTTTCTAGTCAGATAAAAATTAAAACCACACTAATTCCAAGACAAATGGGATTTACTAGTTTTTTTGTTTTTTTAAATAATTCAGATTATCATTATGGGTTATTGTGTGTAGAATTTTGAGGACAACAATCCATTTATTCCATTTTGGAATGAGACTGTAACACAAAGTGCTGTGAAGACTTATGTACAGTAATATATTATATTATAAGAATATGTCTAACATGTGCGTCTTCTCGTTAGAAAAAAACAAGTGGTTTTACTCTCATTTTCAAAGTGTTTAACAAGGAGTGTAGCTTCTTCTACCCTCAAGTTAAGTAGAAACAAGAGTTCCGAAAAAAAAGACACTTCTTGTTACTTCCGGGTGTTGTTCTCAGCCCACTAAGAGTTATTCTCCCTCTGATATTTAGCAATAATACACATTCTTCAGCCCCCTCCCCACTTAATGGGAACACTTGGTCACATGACCTCCTCTCCAATGACATCATCATCTGTGAAGCATTTCATTGACAGCTTTTGTTTTCACTTTGCATGCATTCGTCTCCATTGTGTTTAACTGAGTTGTAAAGACAAAGTCATAACAATGACTACATTTTCTTCAGCCTGAGGTGGAGAATATCCTTTTATTGCTGGCATGAAGATTTAATTTTGTGGGACACTCGTGGATCGTTTGGAATGATGTCTTTGCAACTGCATAGTTGATGTGTTGGTCATTTAGAGCAGTGGTCCCAAACCTTTTTTGTAACTGTGGACCGGTCAACGCTTGATAATTTGTCCTGCGGCCTGGCGGAGGGGTCGAGGGAGGAGGGATTTTTTTTCCCCCTTTGTCATAAAAAAGGGAGTTTTTTTTGTGTTGGTGCACTAATTGTAAGTGAATATTGTGTTTTTTATGTTTATGTTTATTTTATTATTATTTTTTAATTAAAAAATAAATAACAATAATTAAAAAAATATTCTGCGGCCCGGTACCAATCGAGCCGCGGCCCGGTGGTTGGGGACCACTGATTTAGAGAACTCCAAACAGGTGAACAATATGGAGGTGAACTTGTGTCTGAATTTATACCACTGAATTTGGAATCAAATCATGGTTGAAATTTCCATCCATTTTTCTACCACTTATTCCCTTTGGGGTCGCGGGGGGCCCTGGAGCCTATCTCAGCTACAATAAAGAAAAATGTGCCAGCCAAAAGTATGTTTAAACATTCAGTTTGTTCAAACACAATGTTTTAACATTTTAATTTATCATTTTTAAAATAAAATAATCAAAATAGGACGTAAAAAAAAAGTTTTACAAAATGTTAATAGGAAAAAAAAGTCACAATGTATCAGTATCAGAAACTGTTAATGCTTTTACTCAGAGAAGATGTCAAATTACACCAGAGAGGCACACGTAATTATTGTCAGGACTTTGACTTGGATTTTTTTTGCTTCTTCGACGCAGAGGAAATTTGGGACCAGCCAGGTGTGAATTGTGAAATTTGAAGTGAATTACATTTATATAGCGCTTTTTCTCTAGTGACTCAAAGCGAAACCCAATATCTAAGTTACATTTAAACCAGTGTGGGTGGCACTGGGAGCAGGTGGGTGAAGTGTTTTGCTCAAGGACACAACGGCAGTGACTAGGACGGCGGAAGCGGGAATCGAACCCGCAACCCCCAAGTTGCTGGCACGGCCACTCTACCAACCGAGCTATACCGCCAAATTAAGGTACATGTTTAATTTGTTTAAACACTATAATACAAAAACAAGAAAACAAAGGCTATGACTATAAACATGAAACCAAAACACTTGCTCAATGGCATGAATAACATAAACTATAAACAAAAACAGCACGATGGCATGACTATGAACAACTAAAACAAAACACTTACTGTGACCAAAAACAAGGGGCAAGAATAGCAAGGTGCGTGGCAGGTGATCGAGGGCATGAAGGATGTGCAGCATACTTAGGTAGGCAAGTAAGCAAAGTTCCCAGGCCGAGGAACAGAAAACAAATGACTCAAATACTGGCTGTGGTAATTAGAAACAGGTGTGAGAGCTGAGGACCGGGGCGTGACTAGGAGGGCAAAGTGAAAATCGATGAGTTGTCATGGTAACAAAAACAAACCAAGAAGTGTAAAAGCAAGAACTGAACCTCCAAAAATCAAAACATAACATGACCAAACATAAACCTGATTTACAGGCATGACAATTATGTATTGAATTGTTGTTGTTGTTATTATTATTTTTTTTTTCCATTTTCTACCGCTTATTCCCTTTTGGGGTCGCGGGAATCAGATCAGGGGTGCCCATACTTTTTCTGCAGGTGAGCGGAGGGGATTTACCTCATTCATTTACAAACATATATCATTTTTATTGATTTATTTACAAAACAAGTGGAGTTGTCACATTGTGTAAATGGTAAATAAAAACGGAAAATAATTATTTGCAAATCCTTTTCAACTTATATTCAATTGCATAGACCGCAAAGACAAGATACTTAACGTTCACACTGGTAAACTTGGTAATTTTTGCAAATATTAGCTCATTTGGAATTTGATGCCTCCAACACATTGCAAAAAAGTTGTCACAGGGGCATTTTTACCACTGTGTTGCATGGCTTTTCCTTTTAACAACATTCAGTAAGTGTTTGGGAACTGAGGAGACACACTTTTGAAGTGGAATTCTTTCCCATTCTTGCTTGATGTACATCTTAAGTTGTTCAACAGTCTGGGGTCTCCCTTGTGGTATTTTAGGCTTCATATTGCACCACACATTTTTAATGGGAGGCAGGTTTGGACTACAGGCAGTCTAGTACCCGCACTCTTTTACTTCGAAGCCACGCTGTTGTAACACATGGCTTGGCATCGTCTTGCTGAAATAAACAGGGGTGTCCATGATAAAGTTGCTTGGATGGCAACATATGTTGTTACCTTCCAACATTAATAGTGCCTTCACAGATATGTAAGTTACCCATGCCTTGGGCACTAATACACCCCCATACCATCACGGATGCTGGCACAGTTTCCAAAAACAATTTGAAATGTTGACTCATCAGACCACAGCGCCCTTTCCCAATTTGAATCAGTCCAACACCCAGTTTTTCTGGGTGTTGTTGATAAATGGCTTTGTATTTGCATAATAGAGTTTTAACTTGCACTTACAGATGTAGCGAGCAACTGTAGTTACTGACAGTGGTTTTCTTAAGTCTTCCTGAGCCCATGTGGTGATATCCTTTACACACTGATTTCGCTTTTTGGTGCCGTACTCGCTGAGGGATCCAAGGTCTGTAATATCAAAATGGATACATGGATGATACAGCAGAGGATTGGGAGAATGTCATGTGGTCAGATGAAACCAAAATAGAACTTTTTGTTATAAACTCAACTTGTCGTGTTTGGAGGAAGAAGAATACTGAGTTGCATCCCAAAAACACCATACCTACTGTGAAGCATGGGGGTGGACACATCATGCTTCGGGGCTGTTTTTCTGCTAAGGGGACAGGACGATTGATCCGTGTTAAGGAAAGAATGAATGGGGCCATGTATCGTGAGATTTTGAGCCAAAACCTCCTTCCATCAGTGAGAGCTTTGAAGATGAAACGCGGCTGGGTCTTCCAGCATGACAATGATCCCAAACACACCACAAAGTAGTGGCTCCGTGAAAAGCATTTGAAAGTCCTGGAATGGCCTAGCCAGTCTCCAGACCTCAACCCCATAGAAAATCTGTGGAGGGAGTTGAAAGTCTGTGTTGCTTGGCGACAGCCTCAAAACATCACTGCTCTCGAGAAGATCTGCATAGAGGAAAGGGCCTAAATACCAGGTATTGTGTGTGCAAACCTGGTAAAGACCTATAGTAATCATTTGACCTATGTTATTGCCAACAAAGTTTATATTACAAAGTATTGAGTTGCATTTTTGTTATTGACCAAATACTTATTTTCCACCATAATTTACAAATAAATTGTTTAAAATTCCTAAAATGTGAATTCCTGGATTTTTTTCCCCACATTCTGTCTCTCACAGTTGAAGTGTACCTATGATGAAAATTACAGACCTCTTTCATCATTTTAAGTGGGAGAACTTGCACAATCGGTGGCTGACTAAATACTTTTTCGCCCCACTGTATATATATATATTTTTTTTTTTTTATAAAATAAAAAATAAAAAAATAAAAATAAAATAAAAATAAAATAAATTATACATATATATATATATATATATATATATATATATAAATATATATATATATATATATATATATATATATATATGTATGTATATGTGTGTGTGTGTGTGTGTGTGTGTTTATTACAAATAACTAGCCGATTACACCACCTTTTAGACTTTTTCTCTGTAAAATAGGTCATATATTCAAGTCAATGCGGCACATAATTTAGTAAAAAGTATAAAAAAGTACTTTATTGTCCACAAATCTACTAGCAACCGGCAGAGTGTAGACCTCTTAATGAAGTAACATATTCTTGTCCTCCTTCCCCGCCAGTTTCTCTTTGCTGGATTTTTACTTTCTTTGACAAAAAGTACAGCATTTGCTAAACATCATTAAAAAGCATTTAAGCAGGAGCTCGGTGAATATGTGATTTGATTCTTGCCAAAGGAGAGGTGTCCCACAATCCACCTGCAATCTCTCCCGCCTAACATCACCCAGATGATGACAACATTCTGTCCTGCAGAAAAGTGCTGTTGCATGCACTTTTTGCTTAACAATTGGCTGAATAAAAAGGAAGGACAGTGGACACAAAATGTCCTATTTTCCCCAGGACATTTTTCATAAGGCTTGGGGAGTTAAAAGCGTGTGTGCATTAAAAGCAACAAAAGTTGGTTTATAATTATATATTACGTACATAATGTTTAATACATTATATAAATAATGTATTATACATTATCTACATCATGTATAGTACATGATGTAGATAATGTATTATACATTATGTACATAAAGTTGCATAAAGATTTACTCTAAATAATCACATATGAAATATAAAGAAATATATTACATTGACAACTACAATTCTATTCAATCCAATATGTTCAATGGCCTTGTTTTTTTTATTCCAGATAATGTCCAGAATTGATATGAAAGGATAAAAAATAGTTTGAAAATAGTCCGCCCGAATGCAGCTGAGATAAGCTCAAGCACCCCCACGAACCCTAAAGGGACAAGCGGTAGAAAATAGATGGATGGATGGATCCAAAGGGAAATAAAAGTGTTCAACATTTCTAACCGCAGTGACGCCAATTCAAAACTGCTATGCCGCTTCAGCATTCATTTGAAATCGTAAACAAAACGCAATAAAGAGGTAAAAGCTAGGAACAAAACTAATGTTTTTAGATATCATATTTTTGGGGAAAAGGTTCGGCTACCAAAAAAACTTAAATGCTTTGGTCGTTTTGGAAATATGACGATAAATCTGTCACGATAACAGCTTTCAGAGCGAAGCCAAATCAGCAATTATCTCTATTGGGTTTTGAACAGAGGCTGTCATCTTTCTGCTAAACCGGACTGAATCTATTACAAAAGTTATGTTAAATAATAAATAAAATACAAGCAAATAAGTATAAATTAATAACTATAGGAAAAATTTGAACAAAACAAATATTATCCATTAGTTCATTCAGTGCATGAAGCAAACATCTGGGGCCTCATGTAACAAGCATGTAATCGCTCTAAAACCTGACAAACATGCAATCGCCCTAAAACCTGACAAACAATAAAACACTTCCTTGGTGTATTTTCAAATTTTTTAAAAAGCTTTTTTTATTGTGGCTGTCAGCGATGAAATATTAATAGATCAACCGGACCGTTTTATAAGCCACAGGATTCAAAGTGTAGGAATTTGCGGTAATTGAGATGGGACTTCCAAGCAGTGTGGAATGCAGAGGAAATGCTACGAAAAAGCTGTGTTATGAGCATAAAGTAGAGGAAAGGAACACTGGAGTTCTAAATATGAGCTCATTGAGATTTGAGAGACTACAAAGGTGAACTGCAGCGTCACGAAAACCTGCATGGTCATGAAGACTTGCAGGGTCATGCAGACCTGCATGGTCACGAAAACCTGCATGGTCATGAAGACTTGCAGGGTCATGAAGACCTGCATGGTCATGAAGACCTGCATGGTCATGAAAACCTGCATGGTCACAAATACCTGCAGGGTCATGAAGACCTGCAGGGTCATGAAGACTTGCATGGTCATGAAGACCTGCATGGTCAAGAAGATCTGCATGGTCATGAAGACCTGCATGGTCAAGAAGACCTGCATGGTCATGAAGACCTGCATGGTCATGAAGACCTGCAGGGTCATGAAGACCAGCAGGGTCATTAAGACCTGCAGGGTCATGCAGACCTGCATGGTCATGAAGACATGCACTGTCATGAAGACCTGCAGGGTCATGAAGACCTGCACGGTCATGAAGACCTGCATGGTCATGAAGACCTGCATGGTCATGAAAACCTGCAGGGTTATGAAGACAAGCATGGTCATGAAGACCTGCAGGGTCATGCACACCTGCAAGGTCATGAAAACCTGTAGGGTCATGAAGAAGGGTCATGAAGACCTGCAGGGTCATGAAGACCTGCACGGTCATGAAGACATGTAAAGTCATGAAAACCTGCATGATCATGAACACCTGCAGGATCATGAAGACCTGCAAAGTCATGAAGACTGTCAAATATTTTCATCCAAAATCCTCCTGAATCAGCCTATCAGCACGGTCCTGTCCACACAGTTTGTGGTAAAAAATGGTCTAGAATGTGCGGGTGGTGGATGAGTGGCGAGTGGCGTGTGACAGCAAACTTGCCAACCCTCCCGGATTTTCCGGGAGACTCACGGAATTCAGCGCCTCTCCCGAAAACCTCCCGGGACAAATTTTCTCCCGAAATACAGGCGGAGCTGGAGGCCACGCCCCCTCCAGCTCCATGCGGACCGGAGCCTGTTTTCATGTCCGCTTTCCCACAGCATGTCTGCCCAATGACGTTATAACTGTAGAATGATCGAGGGCGAGTTTTTGGTTTCTTATGTGGGTTTATTTTTAGGCAGTTTCATTAACGTCCTCCCAGCGCGGCAACAACACACAACAACAGCAGTCCGTTTTCGTCTACCGTAAAGCAGTTCGTCTGCCATAAACAGCATGGATTGTTTGATTGAAACTTTTATTAGTAGATTGCACAGTTCAGTACATATTACGTACAATTGACCACTAAATGGTAACACCCAAATAAGTTTTTCAACTTGTTTAAGTCGGGGTCCACATTAATCAATTAATGGTAATGTTTGACACTCTTAAACAGGACATTACTGCCATCTGCTGTACATGTGTAAGGTTAGAAAAACAAGGATGGAAAATTCAACCCTTAACTCAACAATGAGTCGATGAGTGTTATGTGTGTGTAAATGTGTAAATAAATGAACACTGAATTTCAAGTATTTAAATATATATATATATTTATAATTATATATAGTAGGGTTGTGAACGATAAACCGATGCGACCGAGTATTCGTTTCAACAAGTGAGCGATTAGGCTGCATCGGTAGCAGACTCCTCAATCCATGCGAATAATCCATGAATTCCTAGCTGAATCGGTTATAGAGTCATGTATCGGATATCGCGAGACTTTGCATGGGTTGGCTAGATTACAATATGCGCCAGCGTCTCTAAAACAATGCGAGATCTGAAGCTACTCGCCAAACGCGGTAGCAGCCTAGCTAGTATGAGCACGACTGATAAACAAGGGACACCACGGAAAATGAAGGAGGAGGAGAACGAAAGCGTCAGTGATAATGGACCGAGAAAGATTTTCAACGCATCAGGGAGACAGAAATCCAAAGTGTGCAAAGTTTTTGGGTTTTATAAGAAGGGAGACAAGCTCGACAGAAGCCATGCTATTTGTAAATTGTGTCAAACATCGTTGACGTACACTGGCAGCACTACAAATCTCGACCAGCAGGCAAAGAGGAAACACGGCTAAGAGTACAGTGAGTTAAAACCCCTTGCCACATTTTGAGATGTGTTATAGGTGTGTAACTTGTTTATATTGTAATGTTGCACCTTTGTTACCTACCTCTAGTGTTCAAAACACTATATGCTCAGGCTGAAATATTGAATCTTTTTTACCTACCTCTAGTGTTCAAAACACTATATGCTCAGATTGAAATATTGAATCTTTGTTATACCTACCTCTAGTGTTCAAAACACTATATGCTCAGGCTGAAATATTGAATCTTTGTTACCTACCTCTAGTGTTCAAAACACTATATCCTCTGATTGAAATATTGAATCTTTGTTATACCTACCTCTAGTGTTTAAAACAATGCTCAGGCTGAAATATTGCACTTTGTTATTACTATTCTGTGCTAATTTTACCTCTGGAGTTCCCATCCTACAATTCAGCCAGACTTTATTTGGTCCATGTGTAACGCCGGTTCGGCATCGTGGTACCGGGTTCGATTCCCTCGTGGATGCGTCAAAACAAAGAACACAACAAAGGTAGGATCTAACACATTTATTAACAAAAGTGGAGCTCTGAACAGAAACACTGGAGCTAATAAAAAGGGAAGGAAAAGACGCTAGCGTGGGAGCTAGGAAATATAAAGAACTAAGACTTGGCATGAAAGCACAAAAGTAAAAGCAAAGATGATTAGCATGTGAGCTAAAGATGACAAGGAGCTAGCGAGAAAAACATACCCGACGTTACATTGCGTGAAAGCAAGCTAGAGTCCCAGAAAGAATAAACAGAAGAGGCTTGCTTATAAAGGGAAGGTGATTAACAGAGACAGGTGTGCAGGGACCGGGAGTAGCAGCTGGAACTAATGAGTAACCATAGAAATGAACAAAAACAGGAAATAAGCACATCAAACAACAGAATGATATCAAAATGAAACAAAGCAACAATAATATGAGAAGATACAATTACGGATCTTAACACCATGTCTAAAAATAAATACATTGACATGTGATTTTGTTGTTCAGTTTTTTTTTTGCCAGTGCCATAAAGCCACAATTCTTGGGGATTTGGAGTCTTGAATATTAACCGTCGAATTGAATCGTATCGTTCAGAATCGAATCGAATCGAATCGGTCTGTAATAAAAGGATATCGTTTTTTAAATCGAATCTTAACCTGTGTATCTAGATGCATATCGAATCGTCTAACAGAGAGAGATGTGCAACCCAAATATATAGCTAGAATTCACTAAAAGTCAAGTATTTCTTATATATATATATATATATATATATATATATATATATATATGAAATACTTGACTTGGTGAATTTAGCTGTAAATATACTCCACCCCTCTTAACCACGCCCCGACCACGCCCTGCCCCGCCCCCAAATACCCCCCCACCCCCAACCACCCAACCACACCTACCCCACCCCCCACCCACCACATCCCACATCCCGAAATC
The DNA here is from genome assembly GCF_033978795.1 of Nerophis ophidion. Lineage (NCBI taxonomy): Eukaryota > Metazoa > Chordata > Actinopteri > Syngnathiformes > Syngnathidae > Nerophis > Nerophis ophidion. The sequence continues at coordinate 20,710,343 of NC_084624.1, read as the reverse complement.
GGAGGTCTCAAGGTTGGCAAGTATGTGTGACGGTGGCGAGGTGTGGACTTGGCCGAGTCGCCAGGACAGAAGTGCTGAAGTGTGCTGCCCCGGGAACGAACCCAGACTGACAGCTGCGACCTCACTGGTGGCGGGGGTGGTTATTAGTGCAGGTGTGTTCCTCACACTCGTCCAATGACAGCTCAGGAATGATATCTTTGGAATGGAGACTTTCCTGCAGGCCTGACAGTCGCAGCAGGAAATAGACGCCGTGATGAAATGGCGTGTGCGATATGTGGGACAGGCCGCGAGGAATCATCGCCGCCGTTTCAGCTTGCGCGTGCTCTGCCAGGAAAGTGTGGCTGGTCACGAGTGTTGAAGAAAGACGATGAAAGGAGTCAAGGTGCGGTTTAGCCTTTTTTGGACAAAACACCTTTGTTGTCATTGGAGATGAAATATGGTGAAATAACATTCTTCTTCCTTTAAGAACTGACATTATTATGCTCACTCACCACTTCACCATCCTGAAAAGTGCTAAACGCTGTAATCCATTTACTCTTTGTTTATTATTAAAGGGGAACATTACCACCAGACCTATGTAGGCGTCAATATATACCTTGATGTTGCAGAAAAAAGACCATATATTTTTTCAACCGATTTCCGAACTCTAAATGGGTGAATTTTGGCGAATTAAACGCCTTTCTGTTTATCGCTCTGGAGGTGATGACGTCAGAATGTGACGTCTCCGAGGTAACAGAGCCGCCATTTTCATTTTCAACACATTGTAAACATTGGGTCTCAGCTCTGGTATTTTCCCTTTTTTCGACAATTTTTTGGAACATTGGAGACATCATGCCTCGTCGGTGTGTTGTCGGAGGGTGTAACAACGCTAACAGGGAGGGATTCAAGTTGCACCACTGCCCCGAAGATGCGAAAGTGTCTGCCGCCAGACCCCCATTGAATGTGCGGGAGTGTCTCCACATTTTACCGGCGATGACAGACATGGCACAGAGATGTATGGATAACCTGCAGATGCATTTGCAACGATAAAGTCAACAAAATCACAAAGGTGAGTTTTGTTGATGTTGACTTATGTGCTAATCAGACATATTTGGTCGCGGCGTGAATGCCAGCTAATCGATGCTAACATGCTACACTAATCGATGCTAACATGCTACGCTAATCAACGCTAACATGCTATTTACCGGTGGTGTTAAAGCAGACATGGCAACGAGATGTATGGATAACCTGCAGATGCATTTGCAACGATAAAGTCAACAAAATCACAAAGGTGAGTTTTGTTGATGTTGACTGCCAGATAATCGATGCTAACATGCTATGCTAATCGATGCTAACATGCTATTTACCGTCGGTGCTAAAGCAAACATGGCACAGAAATGTATGGATAACATGAAGATGCATTTGCAACAAAATTACGTTTCCTTCCACCCACATTTAATGCGAACAAAACACTTACCAATCGACGGATTTAAGTTGCTCCAGTGTCACAAGATGCGAAAGTCCTGTTCCATTTTACCGGCGATGCTAACGCAGCTATTCGGCCATGCTATGGCTATGAATAGGGTCAATAGCTATTCGCTCAATAGCTTCAGTTTCTTCTTCAATACTTTCATACTCCAACCATCCGTTTCAATACATGCGTAATTTGTTGAATCGCTTAAGCCGCTGAAATCCGAGTCAGAATCCGAGCTAATGTCGCTATATCTTGCTGTGGTATCTGCCATTGTTTGTTTACATTGGCAGCACTGTATGACGTATTTAAGTTGTATGTATGAATAGTCGCATCGCAAATAGCGAAAATCAAGCACTTTAAAGTTCTTTATACACTGTAAAAAATTACTGTAAAATACACGAAAAAAACAGTTATATACTGTTCTTCTTAAATGCAGTTAAGTACTGTTTTTTTTGTTGCATTTTACAAAAAATATCGACCAACAGTAAGCTACTGCACAACCTACAGTATAATACAGTATTTTTCAGACTTGTTTCTTGGGTCCGCCCACAATTGTCAGACCGAGCTTCTTTTCGCACTGTCTGCTGCTTTCACGCATAACACGTACCCAGGCGGAAGAAAAAGTAGTTCCAACTAAACCGTGTCATTTATACAAGATTTCAATAGTACTTCCCATTGTGTTGCTGTTGATATTTTTACCTCAAAACATTTACTATCAAAGTATCAACATTTTGATTTGAAAATCAATTTTAGAGCATTAAGATCTGGCACTCCTTTTATTGATATTCAAGTATCATTCCGCACATCTTAACTAGTCTAAAGTTGCCAAGTACTCATGGATGGACGATCCACCTCCAGCTGCATCCATCCTACTGGTCTCTTTTTGATAACAAGGTAATTCCCGTGCAATCAAAGTCACTTGTACCTTGATGTGTCATTTTCTGTTAGAATTGCTTTATATACATATATTTATAAAGTACGAAATTACATAGCGTCACAGTCAGCATCAAATGTACCGCCGCATGTTAACTAGCTAAGTTTTCGTCATTTTTGTCAGCGTGATTATAAAAAAAAAGATATTAACTTGCAACATATGTGCTACGACTTGCAGCAATGTGTTTGCGTATGTTAGACACATGCGAAGTCATAGTTTTTTGCCCAATGCATCGTTTAAGTGTGCTTTCCCTGATTGAGTATAGCTGTATTTGAGAAATAAAGCTATGAACCATAATGCTCAGTCTACCATTCCTGTGGATGAAGATGGGGAGTTGACTCTTCATATCATCCAGCTGTTGATGGCCTATTTTGATGAAAGAAGAGGTGCACTGATACTCCTTGCAGATGTAAGTTTAGCACTATGCATTCTTGTATTTTAATTAAATGATGCTCCAAACTGCCATGTTATATTTTGTCACAAGTCATCATGGTGACCTATTTTTTCTACAGATGTCTGCCACTGCAGGCGATGTGGAGCGGACACTGACCCTCCCGACCAGTCCACGACTGATACTGCTAGGTAAGTGTCTCATGGAGCGCAGAACATAAGTCTGTTTGTCCTAAATATATGCATACTATGCTCTCCTGCAGATGTATTTGTATCATTGTTGTTTTTGTCATTTCGAACATTGGAAAGTATCGATTTGCAGCAGTACAACTTAGGACAGTGGTTCTTAACCTTTTTTCAGTGATGCCCCTGTGAAAATTTTTAATTCAAGTACCCCCTAATCAGAGCAAAGCATTTTTGGTTGAAAAAAGAGATAAAGAAGTAAAATACAGCACTATGTCATCAGTTTCCAATTCATTAAATTGTTTGACAATGCAAAATATTGCTCATTTGTAGTGGTCTTTTTTGAACTATTTGGAAAAAAAAGATATAGAAAAAACTAAAAACTTGATGAAAAATAAACAAGTGATTCAATTATAAATAAAGATTTCTACACATAGAAGTAATCATCAACTTAAAGTGCCCTCTTTGGGGATTGTAATAGAGATCCATCTGGATTCATCAACTTCATTCTAAACATTTCTTCACAAAAAAATAATATTTTAAACATAAACAATATTTATGGAACATGTCCAAAAAAATATTTGGCTGTCAACACCGAATATTGCATTGTTGCATTTATTTTCACAGTTTATGAACTTACATTCATATTTTGTTGAATTATTATTCAATAAATATATTTATAAACGATTTTTGAATTGTTGCTATTTCTAGAATGTTTTTTTTTTAAATCTCACATACCTCTTGGCATACCTTCAAGTACCCCCAGGGGTACACGTACCCCCATTTGAGAACCACTGCCTTAGGACAAGAGGACGAGGAAGACCACAGGAGTGGCAGCTAATGGTTTTATACTGGAATCATTAGCTGCCAGTAGGTTACTGTAATTAAACGGTGAAATTTCTTACAGTGTAGGGATATTCAATGACCCGTAAAAATTTGAAAAAAAATTCAAAAAATACAACAAGCCACTGGGAACGGATTTTTACAGATTTTAACCCTTTTGAAATTGTGATAATGTTCCCCTTTCACTAATCTAATATAACGTTAAAAAGGCGTGTCGAAAGTTTAAAGTTTAATTTACAAACCCCGTTTCCATATGAGTTGGGAAATTGTGTTAGAAGTAAATATAAACGGAATACAATGATTTGCAAATCATTTGCAACCCATATTCAGTTGAATATGCTACAAAGACAACATATCTGATGTTCAAACTGATAAACATTTTTTTGTGTGTAAATAATCATTCACTTTAGAATTTGATGCTAACAACACATGACAAGAAGTTGGGAAAGGTGGCAATAAATACTGATAAAGTTAAGGAATGCTCATCAAACACTCTTTTGGAACATCCCACAGGTGTGCAGGCTAATTAGGAACAGGTGGGTGCCATGATTGGCTATAAAAACAGCTTCCCAAAACATGCTCAGTCTTTCACAAGAAAAGATGGGGCGAGGTACACTCAACTTTCTCAGTCTTTTTTGCCACTTGTGCCAGCTTTTTGGAAACCTGTTGCAGGCATCAAGTTCCAAATGAGCTAATATTCGCAAAAAATAACAAGCTTTTCCAGCTGGAACATTAAATATCTTGTCTTTGCATCTATTTAATTGAATATAGGTTGAAAAGGATTAAAAAAATTATTGTATTGTCTTTTTATTTACCATTTACACAACGTGACAACTTCACTGCTGAAGCTTGTTCTCTGTGGCACGCGAACAGACACGCACGCGCACGCATACACGCACACACACACACACACACACACACACACACACACACACACACACACACACACACACACACACACACACACACACACACACACACACACACACACACACACACACACAGAGAGAACTATGTTTAGCAGGCTTTAGATGCAAATAGAACAAAAAGGTCAGAGTGTGTTCACCATCATAACTCCACAGTGTGTGATCTCTGTTTCATCATTACCTTGCATGACATAAAATTCCCTACAAATAAAAAAGGGGCATTCTTTTTAAATAAAACATACTTTTATTTTTTTGGTGGATTGCCTCTTTGAAATGCATTTTTAAAGACATGTTTCATAACTATTTGATATAAGAAGCAGTCCTGCGCAGTGAGTAGTTGTCATAATGTCCTCTCTCTACAGCAGGGGTCCCCAAACTTTTTGATCCAGGGGCCGCATTGGGTTAAAATAATTTGGCAGGGTGCCGGGCTGTTTATATATATATATATATATATATATATATATATATATATATATATATGGTATCACGTCATCGATTGGAAAATGCATTTTTAGACAAAGTGATTTGCCTGAGCGGCTAGGAGACTCTGAGAGTAACAAGCAACAAGCGGTAGAAAATGGATTGGAAAGAACATATTTAAAAAAAAAAAAAGAAAAAAAACATTAGTTGGGACTTCCCGCGGGCCAGATCTCGAACGCTGGCGGGCTGGATCTGGCTTGCGGGCCGTAGTTTGGTGACCCCTGCTCTACACTCTAATTATTTTCATTTAAAAATAGCCACAACATTTACAAACCCCGTTTCCATATGAGTTGGGAAATTGTGTTAAATGTAAATATAAACGGAATACAATGATTTGCAAATCATTTTCAACCCATATTCAGTTGAATATGCTACAAAGACAACATATTTAAATGGGTTGTACTTGTATAGCGCTTTTCTACCTTCAAGGTACTCAAAGCGCTTTGACACTACTTCCACATTTACCCATTCACACACACATTCACACACTGATGGAGGGAGCTGCCATGCAAGGCGCTAACCAGCACCCATCAGGAGCAAGGGTGAAGTGTCTTGCTCAGGACACAACGGACATGACGAGGTTGGTACTAGGTGGGATTTGAACCAGGGACCCTCGGGTTGCGCACGGCCACTCTCCCACTGCGCCACGCCGTCAATGATGTTCCAAATTCTAAAGTTTGATGTTCAAACTGATAAACTCTTTTTTTTGCAAATAATCATTAACTTTAGAATTTGATGCCAGCAACACGTGACAAAGAAGTTGGGAAAGGTGGCAATAAATACTGATAAAGTTGAGGAATGCTCATCAAACACTTATTTGGAACGTCCCACAGGTGTGCGGGCTAACTGAGCACAGCTGGGTGCCATGATTGGGAATAAAAGCAGCTTCCATGAAATGCTAAGTAATTCACAAACAAGGATGGGGCGAGGGTCACCACTTTGTAAGCAATTAGTCGAACAGTTTTAGAACAACATTTCTCAACGAGCTATTGCAAGGAATTTAAGGATTTCACCATCTACGGTCCGTAAAATCATCAAAAAGTTCAGAAAATCTGGAAAAATCACTGCACATAAGCGATGATATTACAGACTTTTGATCCCTCAGGTGGTACTGCATCAAAAACCGACATCAGTGTGTAAAGGATATCACCACATGGGCTCAAGAACACTTGATAAAACCACTGTCAGATGATGGATATGACGGACCTTGTAGGATGTAACACTCCTATGCTGGCTATGTAAACAATCGGGCTGAAATAAGGCATGTTCCAGTCCTAAATACCCAGTGTATTATTTATACAATAACACTTCCTGGTGGCAGCGGTGGGATAAAGAGATCACCCACGGAACAGAACAAGAGGGGGAGTTGTCCGAGGATAATTCTGTTGTCGCCCTTGAGGGGCCGAGCTAACTGATAGCAGCGGTCTGCACGTCGGGAGCAACCCAAACGAAAGCGCGCTATCGCTACACACCGACCGACCATGAACTGGACCAGCAAGAGTGAGCAGCGTGTGTTAATTAAAATAAAACAGTTTTCTAAACTGAAATTTCAATCAAAGCAGGAGGTAATAAAAGAAGATCTCCATCGAGACAGAGAGACTTTTAAAACTGAAGAAAGATAAGGCAGACTTCTATAAACAAGTTATCGATGCTTTTGATCAGAAGGAGCTGGCATGGACTATATTTATAAGTAAAGGTAAGACCATAATAACGTTTTTTTAATTAAATGTGCTTTTTATGATGTATCCTTACATCACACTCAAATTTTTACTGCATGCCTTTGGTAAGTGCCGGAATGAGAAGAGGTTTTAAAATAATTAACGCATGCTTAGTTTTACCGCATGGCTTTGGTAAGCGCCGTAGTGAGAAGAGGTTTTAAAATAATTAACGCATGCTTACTTTTACCGCATGCCTTTGGTAAGCGCAGGAGTAAGAAGAGGTTTTAAATTAATTAGCGCCCCGGCGGCAATTCAAGGAAACACGGTAATTATTATTTCCTAAAAAAAAAAAGTTTATGAGTTTGAACATTAAATATCTTGTCTTTGTAGTGCATTCAATTGAATATGGGTTGAAAATGATTTGCAAATCATTGTATTCCGTTTATATTTACATCCAACACAATTTCCCAACTCATATGGAAACGGGCTTTGTATTAATGAACATACATAAGCAATGAAGTCTGCTGAAAATAATGGAAAGCGCCACTCGACATAGCCACTGACACTGTGGTCAAAGTTGGAATCATCACAAAACACATTTGAATATATTCAGCACTCTACTACTGTCTAGTGGCTAAAGTGGAAAGTGCACCCCTTGGCCCCAATTCGTCATGTTCTATGTGTCAGGTAAACCACTATGAATGGGGCCATATGAATCCCCTTACTACTGTAAAAATGTCTGGTTTTAACAAAAAAATAATTTCGCCTGTAGTTCCCAGACAGTTCTTCCTGTATACCAGGTGTGTCCAAACCACGCCCTGAGGGCCAAGTGAGGCCCGCCCGCCGGCATCTTCAGTTTGGCCCGAGACATGTCAGAAGTTTCATCTGGCCCTTTTAAACATCTGAAAATTTTGACTGTTGCAAACTTGCCACCATTTTGTGGAGAACATGCGTAAATCAGGTCATTGACCATGAAACTGTGCTGTCAAGTGAAATTAGCACAGCACAAAAAAAAAAATCCAAAAAATGCAACCAACACAAAATATCAACACACAGTCACATACAAATGAATTTTGTAGACATTATAACAAATGACCAAGCACCATAAATAATTCATAATTACACACATTTAATTACAATGCATGATGGGATTCATGCAAACCACTCTCTCCACAGGGCAGCACGGTGACACAGGGGTTAGTGGATGTGCCTCACAATACAAAGGTCCTGAGTTGTCCTGGGTTCAATCCCAGGCTCGAGGTCTTTCTGTGTGGAGTTTGCATGTCCTCCCCATGACTGCGTGGGTTCCCTCCGTGTACTCCGGCTTCCTCACACTTCCAAAGACATGCACCTGGGGATAGGTTGATTGGCAACACTAAATTGGCCCTAGTGTGTGAATGTGAGTGTGAATATTGTCTGTCTATCTGTGTTGGCCCTGTGATGAGGTGGCGACTTGTCCAGGGTGTACACCGCCTTCCCCCCGAATGCAGCTGAGATAAGGCTCCAGCGACCCCCCGCCATCCTGAACGGGACAAGCGGTAGAGAATGGATGGTAGGACTTTTGGCCATTTTAGCGGCTTGATATTTCTGATTAATTACAAAACTTTAAAGAGTTTGTCACGGAAGTAAACAAGGTTGGAGTCAAGCATTCACATACTCTTAATATCCAATCTTATTCATCATATGTCCATTATATTCATATGGACTCCAATTTTTCATATGTGTGAGCAAACGCCAAAACTCCTTGAGCATTCAGTGGCGCACATGTGAGCGACGGCAGACGTGCACACTGTTAAGCGCTTATCTTTTTATTCGATTTTGTGCATGGCCTAGATTTGCCGTGCGCAGAGGACGCGTGAGCAGTGTGCAATTGCACAGGCGCGTATATATATATATATATGTATATATGTATATATATATATATATATATATATACATATATATATATATATATATATATATATATATATATATATATATATATATATATATATATTTATATATATATATATATATGTATATATATATATATATATATATATATATATATATATATATATATATATATATATATATATAAGTATCTAGTCAGTCACCAATTGTGCAAGTTCTTCCACTTAAAATGATGACAGAGGTCTGTAATTTTCATCATAGGTACACTTCAACTGTGAGAGACAGAATGTGAAAAAAAATCCAGGAATTCAAATTGTAGGAATTTTAAATACTTTATTTGTAAATTATGGTGGAAAATTAGTATTTGGTCAACCATTTAAAGCTCTCACTGATGGAAGGACGTTTTGGCTCAAAATCTCACGATACATGGCCCCATTCATTATTTCCTTAACACGGATCAATCGTCCTGTCCCCTTAGTAGAAAAACAGCCCCAAAGCATGATGTTTCCACCCCCATGCTTCACAGTAGTTATGGTGTTCTTGGGATGCAACTCAGTATTCGTCTTCCTCCAAACACGATGAGTTGAGTTTTAACCAAAATGGATACATGGATGATACAGCAGAGAGTTTGGAGAATGTCATGCAGTCAAATGATACCAAAATAGATTTTTTTGGTATAAACTCAACTTGTCGTGTTTGGAGGGAGAAGAATACTGAGTTGCATCCCAAGAACACCAAACCTACTGTGAAGCATGGGGGTGGAAACATCATGCCATGGCGTGATGTTTTTTGCCATGGCGTACCGTTGCGGATGAGTATGGAGTTCTTTGCGTGGATGATGACGTTTCTTTCGTTGCCTGTGATTGAGTCGTAGTCCGAGGCGAAGTCAGAAACGTGTGAACTCGTCGGGAGTTTCTTCCTCTCCCAGCTTGCTAGCCTCAACCTGAACTTTGGTATTTACCCTGATGACGGACTGGCAGTGTGCCGCGCCTCGCCAAGGAGCAGCGAGAATACCAAGAAGCGCATACGCCAAATCTTCAAAGAGAACGGCCTACGGATCACGATTGAAGCCAACAAGCAAACCGTCAACTTCCTCGACGTCACTTTCAACCTGAAAAAATAACATCTACCAACCATTCACGAAACCCAACACAACACTCCAATACGTGCACCATGACAGCAACCACCCACCCACCACCACGAAAAGAATACCTACCAGAATTAATAAAAGGCTATCGATGCTGTCATCTAGTAAAGCCGAATTCGACCAAGCAACCCCCCCGTACCAGAAAGCACTTGATGAAAGCGGATACAACTTCACCCTCACCTATGAACCCACGCCAGGAAACCAACCAAAAAAGAGCAGAAAACGAAACAACATCATCTGGTACAATCCGCCATTTAGCAAAAACGTCTCAACCAATATTGGCTACAAGTTTCTCACTCTGATCGACAAACACTTCCCCAAAGGCAACACCCTAAGAAAAATATTCAACAAGAACCACATTAAATTGAGCTACAGCTGTATGAATACCATACAACATATAATTTCAAACCACAACAAAGCAATTGCAAAACGACCGCCTACCCCCAGACTAAACGACTCTGAAACCAATAAGGAATGTATCTGTCGCAAGAAACCTGATTGCCCTCTCAACGGAGGGTGCTTACAGACATCAGTCGTTTACCAAGCAAAGGTAACACGCAAGGACATTAACACATCCGACACGTACGTAGGATTAACCGAAGGAGCGTTCAAAACCAGATGGAATAATCACAACGCCTCCTTTAGAAACCAGACTTAGCGGAATTCTACAGAACTCAGCAAACACATTTGGAACCTCAAAGACAATAATGTTGAATATTCAATAACATGGCAAATCCTTGCACCCAGCACACCTTACAACAGTGGTAATAAAAGATGCAACCTATGCTTAAAAGAGAAACTGTTTATTATATATCATCCAGATCTATCATCCCTCAACAAGCGCAGTGAAATCATTTCAACATGCCGCCACAGACGGAAAGACCTCCTAGGTAACATATGAGCCAATCACCACACCCTACGCCTGCCTGTACCCACCCACTCTGTGCCCTATATAAACCATTGTATGTGAATGCTTCCATTAAAATCTCCTGATGATTGAGGGAACCCCTCATAAAACAGTTCTGTAGAGATGAAGTAGTCTTGTGATTTTTCCCACACCTACATATTGCGCTCTACCACGGTATCGAGCACTATTCTCTGGATAATCCAATCAAGATATATATATATATATATATATATATATATATATATATATATATATATATATATATATATATATATATATATATATATATATATATATATATACATACATATACTGTATATATGTAAATACTATATCATTAACAATAAAACATACAAAGGTCAGGATCACCACCACAGACTTGTTTACAATTCAGGTCAATTAGCGAGAGCTCAGGTAGTTGCTTTAGAAATAAACAAGAGATGTTTATTCTATTAGTGTAAAGTGCTATATTAGTCCGAATAAAGTGCCATTTCTAAACTCGTATGAATAATCTTGTTTATTTAACGTGGTTCCATGTATAATTCTTAAACTTTACTTGGCACTTATTAGCATGCGTGCTCCTGGCTTGAAATGTTTAGCTTGGTCCTCCAGTGATAATGATAATGGCTAAAGATACCGGCACTATAAAGGTAATTATTATTAGCTTAGCAGAGCAGCTCCGTTCTGTGCGTGGAGACACACATCTGCTAGCCGCTTGTCAGTCGGGGGACTGACAATAAAGTTGGCATTACAAGTCATTCATCAGTCGGCACATTCCTCGTACAAAGTGTTTGAGTTTGGGAAGGGTCAATAACAGTGTGAAGAGAGAGGTGTCACCTTGGTAGACCAGGGAACACTGGACCCATGCTAATCCCATTTGATGACACCGACACAAGGCAATAGACTCGGAAAACAGGCATCCTTGGTTTGTTGCACTGGACTTTATTTATTGGCGTGGCCTTACTCAGTCTGCTCACTGGTGTAGTGAACCGCCTTGTTCTCAGAGGCTGTTGCTTTGCGCAAAGTAAGAGAAGCACAATGTAAGTCTCTTCTTGTCCTGAGGATGTACAGAAAAAAGTTGGGACATCCTCCCACTTTGCCGTGACAGGATTGGACATAGAGGCATTCTGCAAAAGAGTCCTTCAACCGCACTGTGACAGACATAAGACAAGGTACCTAAATGCGTACGTTTACACAGTTGGGAAGACAACATCCTTTTAAGTTCTTTTCGTGGGACGAATAGTTCTATGACATAACACAATGGATTTGCAGAATGGTTCAGACCAGGGGTGCCCAAAGTGGGGCCCATTGGGTGGGAACTTTATTTTTTGTGTTTTAAGATTAGGAGTGTCCCGATCTGATACTTCTATCAGATTTTGATCCGATATCAGCAGAAAAACAAGTATGGGATTATATGGTATGTTCGATACAAGCAGACTGTTAATCAGTTTCCTAGATTTGAGTCATTTAAAAGCTAACTCAAAGCTCCTAAAAGCCAGCAGTTACACAACAGCTAAGCACACAATAGCACACAAGCTAGGCTTACATTATGAGTTCCCTGATTGAACAATATTGCAGTGGAAAACACGACATTTGTCAAAATTATTTGCCTCGAACTAACAGTAGGGATATTCTACTTATTTGGTTTGGGGGCCACATTTCCAGAACCAGGGTTGGTTTTTAGTTGTACTTTGTATATTCCTCTAGAATGGAAATTTGAGTTTTGGTCTATTTATTTTCTCATAGTTGCACATTTTGGGAGGAAAAATAGCCTGTCTGAAGAGACAAAAAAATGTGCAATAATCTTTTTATGGTAAAAAGAAAAACCTGGCAGCTCAGTCATGTGACTGTAAAATGTATTTGAGTTGACTCTGAATACAAAAACGATACCGTTGTTATTTTCACAGTAAAATTATGGCGACTGAGCTGCCATTTTTTTTTTTACCATAAAATTGATGAAGTTGATATGATTAAAACAAGAGAAAAGGTAATATTATGACTAGAAAATCTTTGTAATGTCAAGAGAATAAAGTCATAAAGTTGCATTTTTATGAAGGGAAAAACACATTTTAGCAATAGTAAAGTTGTGACTTGGTAAGAATAAAGTTGTGTTATTATTGTACAAAAAATTAGATGGTAGATTTTGTGGTAATAAACTGGCATTTCATCCACCAAAATTGGACCATTATATTCAGGGGTTTTGAAAAAAATAAAAAACACCACTGTTACTTTTACAGTCAAATTTTGGCATGTGAACTGCCGTTTTCTACTGTAAGGTTGTTGTTTTTGCAGTGCATTACTGTAAATGGAAAAATGCTACCACTGTTATCTTTACAGTAGAATTCTGGTGACTGAGCAGACCGTGGTTTTTTTTTACTGTAAAATCTATGGAGGATTATTGGGTAGGAAGTTTATATGATTAAAAAAATAATTTTATGACCAAAAAACCCTCATAATGTTACTAAAATGGAGTTCTGACTTTATGTAAATAAAATCATGACTACACGACAAAAAGAACTAATATTACAAGAAATAAAATCCCAATTTTGAATCAATGTTTAAATATTAAGATAATAAAGTCAGCATGTTAGTGATTTAGGGCTATATAAGTAAACATTGATTGATTGATTGATGTTGTGAAAAAAAAAGCTATTGTTTTCCAATGTTAAAGGCCTACTGAAATGAGATTTTCTTATTTAAACGGGGATAGCAGGTCCATTCTATGTGTCATACTTGATCATTTCGCGATATTGCCATATTTTTGCTGAAAGGATTTAGTAGAGAAGATCCACGATAAAGTTTGCAACTTTTGGTGCTGATAAAAAAGCCTTGTCTTTACCGGAAGTCGCAGACGATGACGTCACAAGGGTGAGGCCTCCTCACGTCCTCACATTGTTTTTAATGGGAGCCTCCAGCAGCAAGAGCTTTTCGGACCGAGAAAATTACAATTTCCCCATTAATTTGAGCGAGGATGAAAGATTCGTGGATGATGATATTGATAGCGAAGGACTAGAAAAAAAAAAAAAATAAGTAAAAAAAAAAAGGCGATTGCTTTGGGACGGATTCAAATGTTTTTAGACACATTTACTAGGATAATTCTGAGAAATCCCTTATCTTTCTATTGTGTTGCTAGTGTTTTAGTGAGATTAAATAGTACCTGATAGTCGGATGGGTGTGTCCAAGGGTGTCTTGAGGCCAGTGTCTGAGGGAAGTCGACGGCAGATACAAGGACGGCGCAAACTCCACAGATCTCTGGTAAGAGGCGACTTTTTAACCACAATTTTCTCACCAAAATCTGCCGGTTGACAATTGGTCGGGAACCACGTTCGCTTGACCGCTCTGATCCATAGTAAAGTTTCACCTGCGGGAATTTTAAACAAGGAATCACCGTGTGTTTGTGTGGCTAAAGGCTAAAGCTTCCCACTTACATCTTTCTACTTTGACTTCTCCATTATTAATTGAACAAATTGCAAAAGATTCAGCAACACAGATGTCTAGAATACTGTTTAATTGCGCTCATATTTCCTGACAGTCCATGACGTCACGCGCACGCGTTCATATTCCGCGACGTTTTCAACAAGAAACTCCGCGGGAAATTTAAAATTGCAATTTAGTAAACTAAAAAGGCCGTATTGGCATGTGTTGCAATGTTAATATTTCATCATTGATATATAAACTATCAGACTGCGTGGTCGGTAGTAGTGGGTTTCAGTAGGCCTTTGAAATAGTAGTGGAATTTAATGAAGGGAACAAACCTGTAACTATAAAGTGGTGACTTGTAGTAATAAAATAGTCATAATATGCATAATATAAAAAAACTGGCAGCTCATTCGCCAAAATATTACCATAAAACTTACATTGGTTTTGAAAATAATAATAATAATAATAATAATAATAATAAAATAAAAACGACACCACTGTTATTTCTACCATAAAATTTTGGCACTTAAACTACTTTTTTTTAAACTGTAAAATCTACGGTGGTTGCTTTCACGGTGCATTACTGTAAATGGGAAAAAGTTACCAAACTTGTTATTATGGTTCAATTCTGGAGACTGAGCGACCAGTATTTTTTTTACTTTGTGAGGAAGGAGCTATTTTTTGTTTGTTTAGGAGATAAAGAAGTGAGGACATTACAAGGATGACATATTGGAAGAATAATGTTTTTACTGTGAATACAAAAAAGTGCCACCGTCAATTTTACAGTAATTTTTTTTTACTGTAAAATCAAAATACTTTGTCTTGGTGTATGTAACAGAAGCACTTTGCTGATTTAAAAGACCTACTGCAACAAATGTAGTCAAAGATCTCCAATGTTTTTTTTACGGGTCTCCTGCAAAAACTGTAGACTCTCACAGGTTTTTTTCAACTGAACTGGCAGGCCGGTCTGGGGTCATGTCAGGCAAGTCTGGGGTCTTGTCAGGCAGGTCTGGGGTCGGTATAGCTCGGTTGGTAGAGTGGCCGTGCCAGCAACTTGAGGGTTGCAGGTTCGATCCCCGCTTCCGCCATCCTAGTCACTGCCGTTGTGTCCTTGGGCAAGACACTTTACCCACCTGCTCCCAGTGCCACCCACACTGGTTTAAATGTAACTTAGATATTGGGTTTCACTATGTAAAGCGCTTTGAGTCACTAGAGAAAAAGCGCTATATAAAAATATAATTCATTTCACTTCATCTCAGGCCGGTCTGGGGTCTTGTCAGGCAGGACTGGGGTCTTGTCAGGCAGGTCTGGAGTCATCTCAGGCAGGTCTGGGATCATGTCAGGCAGGTCTGGGTTCATGTCATGCCGGGCTGGGGTCTTGTCAGGCAGATCTGGGGTCTTGTCAAGCTGGTCTGGGGTCTTGTCAGGCAGATCTGGGGTCTTGTCAAGCTGGTCAGGGGTCTTGTCAGGCAGGTCTGGGGTCATCTCAGGCCAGTCTGGGGTCATGTCAGGCCGGTCTGGGGTCTTGTCAGGCAGGTCTGGGGTCTTGTCAGGCAGGTCTGGGGTCATCTCAGGCAGGTCTGGGGTCATGTCAGGCAGGTCTGGGGTCATGTCAGGCCGGTCAGGGGTCTTGTCAGGCTGGTCTGGGGTCTTGTCAGGCCGGACTGGGGTCTTGTCAGGCCGGTCTGGGGTCTTGTCAGGCTGGTCATGGGTCTTGTCAGGCGGGTCTGGGGTCATGTCAAGCTGGTCTTGGGTCTTGTCAGGCAGGTCTGGGGTCATCTCAGGCCAGTCTGGGGTCATGTCAGGCCGGTCTGGGGTCTTGTCAGGCAGGTCTGGGGTCTTGTCAGGCAGGTCTGGGGTCATCTCAGGCCGGACTGGGGTCTTGTCAGGCAGGTCTGGGGTCATCTCAGGCAGGTCTGGGGTCATGTCAGGCCAGTTGAATGGCTCTGACCTCTACAAAGTCTCCAAGGCACAGGCGTATTAGAAAGTGTCCAGTAACAAACGTGTCCGCATCATTCCACTTATATTGTCATGAGCTTAACTTTGTGAAATATCGTGACCACTAGGAGTCACCAAGAAAAGACACAATTACCACTCCACTTGAATTTAAAGACAGCATAAATCCAATCTAAACTGTCAATAAAAAATAGGTTAATATGTTCATTCCATTGTTTTCTGTTTTAGACCGGTTTTCCTTCATCAAACATTTTCTAACATTTTACACGACAAAAACAAAACATTTTATTATTTCTACTGGTATCCTATCCAATACGGATATCGTATCGGGACACCTGTTCTTAAAAGTGCTGTATTTGGCCTTGCGACACATTGGCACATGTTTGGGCAAAAGGTTTGAGCACACCTGGTCTCCATAGAACGTCAGCTGAATGTGTAATACCATAACCAGCCACTAGTGGCACTGCACATACATTTATGAGGGTATCACAAGCATCATTCCAGCCAACAATCATTGGCGTACTTTGTTGTTTAGGATTCTTCTGCCCAGACTCGGAAGGATTTACTGCTGATATGCAGGACTAGTGAGGAATGTTGGGCCTTAAACGTCCCTGGGGTCGAAGGAAGAAACCCACATTTAAGAAGAGTCCTAGCATCATGTCGAGTAGGATGTGGATTCACATGGTCCCATTCGTGTCGGTTTACCTGACACATGAAACGTCGCAATCTTAGCCAGTTGACCAGGGGTGTCAAACAGGTTAAATCAGGCCTCAAGATGAGTTGGCCAAGTAAGAAACTGCTGTTCTGAATGTGTCCACTGGATGTCGCACTACCAATTTAATTGTAACCCACATCACACTGTCTAAGATGACGTGTCAGCTGACTTTAAGCGCCCTCTGGATTGGCTGCCGCTACTCCTATCAGCGCAGGTGCAAACAATCAGCTAATGGCGGCAGACTGATGCTGTAGTGACGCACAATACTATTTTTTTGTAAATTATCAACTCAACGGATAAAACACTAAACTGAGAGATGCAAAGACTCAAATCAACACGTTAGAGTTCTGTGCAGCCCTCACAATGTGTTGACAAGATGTGCACCCTGAACTCCTTTGTAAAAATGTGTGTTGTTGCTTTTTCAATTTTATTATATGTTTAAATCTACCAAGTTTGGTTAAGTTTGAAGTTATATTACCTTTAATTTGGCTGTAATGGAGTCAATTGTTTTGTTTATATCATAATTATAATATTTGAATGATGATAAATGAATGTGTTGCGGCAGTTGCGGATGTCACCAATGCAGCGGTTTGAGGAAACACTTGGTTGCTTTTTCAAACACACTTGTATCTGCCCACATGAGATTCCTAAACAGGAAGTGCTTGAAGTTGAATGGCTTAGTAGAAACAAGTTCATGGTGTTTTTAAACCGCGCCAATTTTTTCCTCAGAATCTTCAATTATTGAAAGAAGATTCAGCGGCCTAGTGGTTAGAGGGTCCGCCCTGAGATTGGTAGGTTGAGAGTTCAAACCCCGGCCGTGTCATACCAAAGATCATATAAATGGGACCCATTATCTCCATGCTCAAGGGTTGGAATTGGGTGTTAAATCACCCAAAAATCATTCCCGGGCACGGCCACCGCTGCTGCTCACTTCTCCCCTCACCTCCCAGGGGGTGATCAAGGGTGATGGGTCAAATGCAGAGAAAATTTTCGCTACACTTTGTGTGTGTGTGTAACAATCATTGGTACTTTAACTTAACTTATTATTTGTCGTGTGTACATTTTCAGGATGTGCTCGTTCTATTTTTGGCCAAAGTAAAACAAACACATTTTTTGGGGGGGGAAGTCGTCTTTATTTTTAAATCATCATGCCGTGATTTTATCAGTCCGGAATAGATTTTCCTCCATGCGGGCCCCTGAGCGAAAATGAGTTTGACACCCCTGCAGTAGAGTGTTGTGTTTCCACATTCCACCACAGCATCAGTTGCTATGTAGAGTGGCACTTTCCATCGTTTTCAGCATTGCAAAATGAAAAACCACCTAGGAATGGGGGTCCATATGAATCCCTTCCCTACTGTAAAGTCCTGGCATGCTTGGCTAAATCATGTCGGGTTGACAACATGCAACAAGGAGCCGTTCCACAAACGACACAGGATGCACGCCAATCATTCATCAAGTCAATAAAAACCTGCACGCTTCTTCCTCTCTCGCCGCTTCCTTTAAGTCGCTGGTTTGTTTGCATAGAAACTGAAAGTACATACACTGACTGACATACACACACGCACACACACACACGTGTGTGTGAGGGCTGATGGCCTGCACACACACTACATTCTAAACGGCCGCCAGGAAACACACTCAGTCGAGGTCGGGCACCTGAAACCGATTCATCAATCTATCACGCCTTCCATAACCCACGGACAGGAAATACGTTTTCCAAGGAGCAAGTGTGCGCGGGCGGAAGCAATAAAAGTGTAAAGGGAATTGGCGTATGTGGAAACCTCACCGAGGGGCGTGTCTTTAAGAGTGAAGGGCTGCATTGGTTGGTGCACGCACGCACGTCCCGCCCTTTTCCTTACAGAGGAAGCTGCTGTTTGGAGACGTGCTCCAGGACAAGAATCCTCCGGTCTTTCTGTCCCGCCCGGCGTCCGGCGGGAGGAAAGATGGTGGTTTTGGCATGGGGGGTCCGCATCAGAAGAGAGTCCATTGTGAGCAAAGTGCAGCAAGAAGCAGCGCCAGGCTGCAGGGTCCTGGCCGGACGGCGGGCGGCGAGGCCCCGATCACCCGCACTGAGGGGGGCTTGGAGCCCTCCGACCCGGGGCCGCTGGATCCCACTTCACTGGAGCCTTTTGTGTGAGCTGTAAAACAAGACGAGAGAGAAGCGCCATCACATTCACATCCAAGCAAAGGTTTACCGGCAACCAAGTTAATTGGAGAGAGAAAAGAAATCAAATATTGTGACCAGAAAACTGTTCATCTTCCTGAAATAATGTGTTGGCTTCATGGGAATATCGTTATCATGGAGATTAGTTTATTTCCCAAAGTCATACTTGCCAACCCTCCCGGATTTTCCGGGAGACTCCCGAAATTCAGCACCTCTCCCGAAAACCTCCCGGAAGAAATTTTCTCCTGAAAATCTCCCGAAATTCAGCGGAGCTGGAGGCCACGCCCCCTCCAGCTCCATGCGGACCTGAGTGGGGACAGCCTGTTTTCACGCCTGCTTTCCCACAATATAAACAGCTTGCCTGCCCAATCAGGTTACAACATCTACGGATTTGAATAAAAAACTGCACACACAAGGAGACAAAGTAAAAGAACGAGGAAGTTACAGCCATGGCGACGCCGTCTGTAATAGAGTGATTCTATGTTGTCTGTCGCCATCTCCTGGTGAATGTTGGCTATAGTGTTATGGGGTTGCTTTTTGATTGGCCAACAATTTATGTGGTGTTGTGCACGTGACGGCCAGTGACTCTCGCCAGTATGCAAATGGCAGAACAAAGGTTACTCAAATAGTAAAAGGTAAGTGTTGTTGGTTTTATTTTAGTAACCAGCAAGCACAGTACAGTTAGTAGAATTTTATTACTGTGTATTTGATAGGTGCCGTCTGAAATTCAACTATTTATTTTATTTATATATATAATAAAATAAATATATAGCTAGAATTCACTGAAAGTCAAGTATTTCATACAAATATAAATAGTCATATATATATATATATGAAATACTCGAGTTGGTGAATTATACTCCCCTCTTAACCACGCCCCCCACCCCAACCATGCCCCTAACCACGCCACCGCCCCACCCCCGACCAGCCACCACCCACCCCCCACGTCCCAAAATCGGAGGTCTCAAGGTTGGCAAGTATGCCCAAAGTTCATACAGCTACTATATGGTGGTGTGTCTTAACCATCGTGAGCGCTCCACAGAGGGCCGCCCAAAATTATCTGTTTCTGGTCCGTATGGGTACTCAGATGGGTAACACTTTAATATGGGGAACATATTCTAAGTCAGTGGTTCTCAACCTTTTTTCAGTGATGTACCCCCTTTGAACATTTTTTTAATTCAAGTACCCCCTAATCAGAGCAAAGCATTTTTGGTTGAAAAAAAAGAGATAAAGAAGTAAAATACAGCACTATGTCATCAATTTCTGATTTATTAAATTGTATAACAGTGCAAAATATTGCTCATTTGTAGTGGTCTTTCTTGAACTATTTGGAAAAAAAGATATAAAAATAACTAAAAACTAATAGAAAAATAAACAAGTGATTCAAATATAAATAAAGATTTCACACATAGAAGTAATCATTAACTTGAACATTGAATGACCGTGACCTTCGATCCCTCAGACGGCATTGTATCAAAAAACGATATCAATCTCTGAAGGATATCACCACATGGGCTCAGGAACACTTCAGAAAACCACTGTCATTAAATACAGTTCGTCGCTACATCTGTAAGTGCAAGTTAAAGCTTTAATATGCAAAGCGAAATCCATTTACATCTTGAAACGCCGCCGGCTTCGCTGGGCCCGAGATCATCTAAGATGGACTGATGCAAAGTGGAAAATTGTTCTGTGGTGTGACGAGTCCACATTTCAAATTATAATTGGAAATATTCGACATTGTGTCATCCGGACCAAAGGGGAAGCGAACAATCCAGACTGTTATCGAGGCAACGTTGAAAAGCCAGCAACTGTGATGGTATGGGGGTGCATTACTACCCACGGCATGGGTAACTTACACATCTGTGAAAGCAACATTAATGCTGAATGGTACATACAGGTTTTGGAACTACAAATGCTGCCATCTAAGCGCCGTCTTTCTCATGGACGCCCCTGCTTATTTCCGCAAGACAATGCCAAGCCACATTTAGCACGTGTTACAAAAGCGTGGCTGAAAGAGTTCGGGTACTTTCCTGGCCCGCCTGCAGTCCAGCTCTGTCTCCCATCGAAATGGTGTGGCACATTATGAAGCGGAAAATACGACAGCGGAGACTCCGGACTGTTGAACAACACATGCATCACACATGCATGTGTCGTTCAACATGATACATCACACATGCATGTGTACAACATGATACATCACACATGCATGTGTACAACAAGATACATCACACATGCATGTGTACAACATGATACATCACACATGCATGTGTACAACATGATACATCACACATTCATGTGTACAACAAGATACATCACACATGCATGTGTACAACATGATACATCACACATGCATGTGTACAACATGATACATCACACATGCATGTGTACAACAAGATACATCACACATGCATGTGTACATGATACATCACACATGCATGTGTACAACATGATACATCACACATGCATGTGTACAACAAGATACATCACACATGCATGCATACGACATGATGCATGCATACAACAAGATACATCACACATGCACGTACAACATGATGCATCACTATGTCTAGTTTCTCTATTCAACATACAAACACTGTTTCCATATGAGTTGGGAAATTGTGTTAGATGTAAATATTAACGGAATACAATGATTTGCAAATCATTTTCAACCCATATTCAGTTGAATATGCTACAAAGAGAAGATATTTGGAGTTTAAACTTATAAACTTTATTTTTAATTTTTTGCAAATAATAATTAACTTAGAACTTCATGGCTGCAACACGTGCCTTAGTAATTGGGAAAGGGCATGTTCACCACGGTGTTACATCACCTTTTCTTTTAACAACACTCAATAAATGTTTATTAACTGAGGAAACTAATTGTCAAAGCTTTAAAAGTGGAATTATTTCCCATTCTTGTTTTATGTAGAGCTTCAGTCGTTTAACAGTCCGGGGTCTCTGCTGTTGTATTTTACGCTTCATAATGTGCCACATATTTTTGATGGGAGACAAGTCTGGACTGCAGGCGGGCCAGGAAAGTACCTGCACTCTTTCAGCCACGCTGTTGTAACACGTGCTGAATGTGGCTTGGCATTGTCTTGCGGAAATAAGCAGGGGGGTCCATGAAAAAGACGGCGCTAAGATGGCAGCATTTGTAGTTCCAAAACCTGTATGTACCATTCAGCATTAATGGTGCGTTCACAGATGTGTAAGTTACCCATGCCTTGGGCACTAATGCACCCCCATGCCATCACAGATGCTGGCTTTTGAACTTTGCGTCAAAAACAGTCTGAATTGTTCGCTTCGCCTTTGGTCCGGATGACACAATGTTGAATATTTCCATAAACATTTTGAAATGTGGACTCGTCAGACCACAGAACACTTCTCCACTTTGCATCAGTCCATCTTAGATGATGTTGGGCCCAGAGAAGCCGGCGGCGTTTCTGGATGTTGTTGATAAATGGCTTTTGCTTTGCATAGTAGAGCTTTAACTTGCACATAGAGATGTGCAAGTTAAAGCGTATTAACACAGATACGACTGTATATACGGCGGATACTGCAAATATCCAAAATAGTTTTTCTCGTTTTGATGAACTAACATTAGAAGAATTGTTACAACGTGTAAATGGAATAAAACAAACAACATGTTTACTTGACCCACTTCCTGGGAAACTTATCAAGGAGCTTTTTGTATTATTAGGTCCATCAGTGCTAAATATTATAAACTTATCACTTTCCTCGGGCACTGTTCCCCTAGCATTCAAAAAAGCGGTTATTCATCCTCTCCTGAAAAGACCTAACCTCGATCCTGACCTCATGGTAAACTACCGACCGGTGTCTCACCTCCCTTTTATTTCGAAAATCCTCGAAAAATTGGTTGCAGAGCAGCTAAATGAGCACTTAGTGTTTAACAATCTATGTGAAACCTTTCAATCCGGTTTCAGGGCAAATCACTCTACTGAGACAGCCCTCGCAAAAATGACTAATGATCTATTGCTAACGATGGATTCTGATGCGTCATCTATGTTGCTGCTCCTCGATCTTAGCGCTGCTTTCGATACGGTCGATCATAATATTTTATTAGAGCGTATCAAAACACAAATTGGTATGTCAGACTTAGCCCTGTCTTGGTTTAACTCTTATCTTACTGACAGGGTGCAGTGCGTCTCCCATAACAGTGTGAACTCGGACTATGTTAAGGTAACATGTGGAGTTCCCCAGGGTTCGGTCCTTGGCCCTACACTCTTCAGCATCTACATGGTGCCGCTGGGTGATGTCATACGCAAATACGGTGTTAGCTTTCACTGTTATGCTGATGACACATGCCCCTAAAGCTGACCAACACGCCGGACTGTAGTCAGCTGGAGGCGTGTCTTAATGAAATGAAACAATGGATGTCCGCTAATTTTTTGCAACTTAACGCCAAAAAAACAGAAATGCTGATTATCGGTCCTGCTAGACACCGACCTCTATTTAATAATACAACTTTAACATTTAACAACCAAATAATAAAACAAGGTGACTCGGTAAAAAAATCAGGGTATTATCTTCGACCCGACTCTCTCCTTTGAGTCACACATTAAAAGCGTTACTAAAACGGCCTTCTTTCATCTCCGTAATATCGCTAAAATTCGCTCCATTTTGTCCACTAAAGACGCTGAGATCATTATCCATGCGTTTGTTACGTCTCGTCTCGATTACTGTAATGTATTATTACTGTATGTATTATGCGTCTGCTAGACTTTTGACAAGAACAAGAAAGTTTGATCATATTACGCCTGTACTGGCTCTCCTGCACTGGCTTCCTGTGCACTTAAGATGTGACTTTAAGGTTTTACTACTTACGTATAAAATACTACACGGTCTAGCTCCATCCTATCTTGCCAATTGTATTGTACCATATGTCCCGGCGAGAAATCTGGGTTCAAAAGACTCTGGCTTTTTAGTAATTCCTAAAGCCCAAAAAAAGTCTGCGGGTATAGAGCGTTTTCCGTTCGGGCTCCAGTACTCTGGAATGCCCTTCCGGTAACAGTTTGAGATGTTAACTCAGTAGAAGCATTTAAGTCTCACCTTAAAACTTGTTTGTATACTCTAGCCTTTAAATAACCTCCTTTTTGGACCAGTTGATCTGCCGCTTCTTTTCTTTTTCTCCTATGTCCCCTCCTCCCTTATGGAGGGGGTCCAGTCCGATGACCATGGATGAAGTACTGGCTGTCCAGAGTCGAGACCCAGGATGGACCGCTCGTCGGGACCTAGGATGGACCACTCGCCTGTGTATCGGTTGGAGACATCTCTGCGCTGCTGATCCGCCTCCACTTGGGATGGTTTCCTGTGGACGGGACTCTCGCTGCTGTCTTGGATCCGCTTTGAACTGAACTCTCGCGGCTGTGTTGGAGCCACTATGGATTGAACTTTCACAGTATCATGTTAGACCCGCTCGACAGCCATTGCTTTCGGTCCCCTAGAGAGGGAGGGGGGGGGGGGTTGCCCACATTTGAGGTCCTCTCCAAGGTTTCTCATAGTCAGCATTGTCACTGGCGTCCCACTGGGTGTGAATTCTCCCTGCCCACTGGATGTGAGTTTTCCTTGCCCTTATTTGGGTTCTTCCGAGGATGTCGTAGTCGTAATGGTTTGTACAGTCCTTTGAGACATTTGTGATTTAGGGCTATATAAATAAACATTGATTGATTGATTGATGTAGCGACGGACTGTATTTAGTGACAGTGGTTTTCTGAGGTGTTCCTGAGCCCATGTGGTGATATCCTTTAGAGATTGATGCTGTTTTTTGATACAGTGCCGTCCGAGGGATCGAAGGTCACGGTCATTCAATGTTGGTTTCCGGCCATGCCGCTTACGTGGAGTGATTTCTCCAGACTCTCTGAAGCTTTTGATGATATTATGGACCGTAGATGTTTAAATCCCTAAATTTCTTGCAATTAAACTTTGAGAAATGTTTTTCTTAAACTGTTTGACTATTTGCTCACACAGTTGTGGACAAAGGAGTTTACCTCGCCCCATCCTTTCTTGTGAAAGACTGAGCATTTTTTTGGGAAGCTGTTTTTATACCCAATCATGGCACCCACCTGTTCCCAATTAGCCTGCACACCTGTGGGATGTTCCAAATAAGTGTTTGATGAGCATTCCTCAACTTTATCAGTATTTATTGCCACCTTTCCCAACATCAAATTCTAAAGTTAATGATTATTTGCAAGAACATTTTTTTTTTGTCAGTTTGAACATCAAATATGTTGTCTTTGTAGCATATTCAACTGAATATGGGTTGAAAAAGGTTTGCTAATCATTGTATTCCGTTTATTTTTACATCTATCACAATTTCCCAACTCATATGGAAACGGGGTTTGTATTTGAAAAGGAGTAGGAAGAAGCAGAGCCTATTTAATCGTACCCATTTTCCTTTACATAACCTCAGCTGACACTTTTGTTCACTTCCTGTTCTCAATTTATTCACAATACACTCCATAAGTAATATCATTAAAAATAAATTAATTGTAATTAGTGAAGTAAGTTATATTTCATACGGTGAAATAAATAAGTAACTAGAAAATGAATGGATGGATGAAATAAATTGAGAGGGTTTATCATGGTTCTTCTTCTTTGTACTTTGTAAACACTGGAAGTGTCTTGATTTGGATTTAGTTCATTTTATCAATAATTATACATAGAAACTATATTTCATTGACCTTTTCAATATCTACTCCATCTATTTGTATTTGTGTTTGACTTTCTCTTTTATTGTTACCAAATATCAATATTTTAGTTTTACTGAGATTCAAAGATAGTCTGTTTTAATTTCTTCTCTTATTATTTGTATTATCTTCTGTGTGTTCTCTCCTGAACAAAACACTGTTGTATCATCCGTGAATAATACTAACTTTAAGTCTTTCCAACTTTACAAATGTCATTTATATAAAGATTGAACAAGGTTGGTCCACGTATTGATCCCTGAGGTACGCCACAACATACAGTCATGGTCAAAAGTTGATATACACTTGTAAAGGAAATAATTTCATGGCTGTCTTGAGTTTCCAATCATTTCTACAACTCTTATTTCTTTGTGATTGAGTGATTGGAGCACATACTTGTTGGTCACAAAAACATTCATAAATTTTGTCTCTTTTATGAATTTATTATGGGTCTACTGAATATGTGACCAAATCTGCTGGGTCAAAAGTATACATACAGCAATGTTAATAGTTGGTTACATGTCCCTTGGCAAGTTTCACTGCAATAAGGCGCTTTTGCTACCCATCTACAAGATTCTGGTTTAATTTTTGACCACTCCTCTTGACACAGTTTGTGCAGTTCAGCAAAAGATGTTGGTTTTCTGACATGGACTTGTTTCTTCAGCATTGTGCACACGTTTAAGTCAGGACTTTGGGAAGGCCATTCTAAAACCTTAATTCTAGGCTGATTTAGCCATTCATTTACCACTTTTGACGTGTGTTTGGGGTCATTGTCCTGTTGGAATATCCGACTGCGCTCAAGACCCAACCTCTGGGCTGATGATTTTAGGTTGTCCTGAAGAATTTGGAGGTAATCCTCCTTTTTCATTGTCCCATTTACTCTTTGTAAAGCACCAGTTCCATTGGCAGCAAAACAGGCCCAGAGCATAATACTACCACCACCATGCTTGACGGTAGGTGTGGTGTTCCTGGGATTAAAGGCCTCACCTTTTCTCCTACAAACACATTGCTAGGTAATGTGGCCAAACAGCTCAATTTTCTTTTCATCTGACCAAAGAACTTTCGTCTAGAAGGTCTTATTTTTGTCCGATACAAGTATTTAGAAAATGATATACTAATATTAAAACAAATCACTGAATTTTACAACGAACAAAAGAAATAAAATCCAACTTAAAAGTATTTTACCCCCTGAATATTCAGAGAAAGAGAGTACAGCTGAGTTAAAATGTTGGGTCGAGTATTTTAACCATTCAATTAACTTTTTGCTGCAAAATAAGCCATACTTAAGGCTCTTAATATGATTGTTTTTTTTTTCAAAAAACAGTATGATTATCTAATCTCTTCTCACCCTGGGTGATCAAAAATACATTTTGCGATAGCACAGTGTCATGTCCCTATTTCTGCTGGGTATGTGTGATAAACGCCAGCCTCTGAAGAGAGTGAATGTCAGTGTTTTTCAATAATTGTTCCGGCTGACAATAGACAAAGACATCATTTATCCCAAATCTGATAGCTCCTATTGTTTCAGTGATAATGGGCTGCATCCCACCGGGGAGCAGTCAGAATGGAGAAGTCCAATGTGCAATTTCTAAATCACCCAGCTGGCTGATTAAAGGAGACAATTCCTGCCTGGATAACCAATTAAAGTGTAGACGACACTGCTTCCTACTAGTCAAAGTGGCTATTTATTAGAAGGGGGATAATACTACTGCTGCTATTGCAAAGCTTTGTGAACTTTGGCATAAAACTCAATTGTAAGCGATAAAAACGGAGTCAGGAGGAAGCGAGGCAGCGCTTAATGAACTATGCAAGACCGACTGTCGTGTGAACAGCTGTTATAAGAAGTACAAAATGACCTGATGCCACATATATACCTACTGTATGTGCTGGATATTCTACTGGGGACATCACTTAAGATCATGACAGTCAACAAAGGACAATGGATGACAGCATTTGATGCTTTTATGCTCGCACACAAGAGGCCATTGTTCTTCAGCCAATCAACAGATTGCAGTGTGTTTACCTCTTAGGTACGACATTTATGAACTTAATTGGTTCCTACATATACACCGTATTTCCTTGAATTGCCGCCGGGGCGCTAATTAATTTAAAACCTCTTCTCACTTCTGCGCTTACCAAAGGCATGCGGTAAAAGTAAGCATGCGTTAATTATTTTAAAACCTCTTCTCACTCCGGCACTTACCAAAGATATGCAGTAAAAATTAGAGTGTGATGTAAGCTTGGACCATGAATCCTACTGAATAGCTCTTAATCTTCTTCCCTTTTTGCAATTTCAAATTACTGGTATTGAAATCAGCCTCCTCCATTTTGAAAGTGATGACAGGTGATGTGTCACTCGTGACGTCACGAGTTTGACCAGGCGGTAATACTAAGCATGCGCTAATTATTTTGGGAAACGAGTTTGACCCGGCAGTAATTCAAGGTAATTCACACATATACATACACATACACACACACACCCATAAATAATAAATAAATAAACATATACATATATATATATATATATATATATATATATATATATATATATATATACACATATACATACACACACACACCCATAAATAATATATATATACATATATATACACACACACATACATAACTATACACACACACATATACACATCTACACATATGTATGTACTGTATATGTATATCGATATATGTATATGTATATGTGTATATATATATATATATATATATATACATATATATATATATATATATATATATATATATATATATATATATATATATATACACACACACGTATGTATATACATACAGTATATATATGTATACACATGTATATACACATATACACACATAATAGAATGATAAATGACACAATATGTTACTGCATACGTCAGCAGACTAATTAGGAGTCTTTGTTTGTTTGCTTACAACTAAAAGACAAGTTATTTAGTATGTTCACTATCTTATTTAAGGACTTAACTGCAATATTAAACATATGTTTAATGTACCCCAATATTTTTTGTTCAAATAAAGCCAATAATACTATGTTTGTGGTCCCCTTTATTTAGTAAAGTATCCTAAAAGTACCAAAATCATTTTGGTAGCGGTACCAAAACATTGGTATGAAGACAACCCTCATGCTAGCATGTTAGAGTAAGGTGTGTGTAGGGGAAGACTGGAGGCACAAACACCGGGAGGATAATGAAGTGTGATGTTACCACAATAACACTGCGTAAAGCAGATTGATTAAGCCTGCTTATCATCATGTAAATCCTAAACACAAGAGGATGGAAAAGCAGAAGGCAGAGTGATGATGGAGCTGGTAGAAAAGGGAAAACCGTATGTTTGGATTCTTTACACCAAATTGAATATCCATCATCAAGGCAGATGGAATCAATCACCTCAAGGGTATGCGGTGGCACATAGATGTACATTTTGGTGTGTAACTTTTGCATCAATCTTAGACATCTTGTCTGAGAATAGTTGTGACAGGGAACAAAGTTTCCCCATGAACAAACTAATGCAGGCACTGCTATGATTGTACAGTAAATATGTAAAGTAGTACCTTGGGATATGAGCGGAACAGATTTGCCTTCCAAGAGACACAATATGTACCGTATTTTTCGGATCGTAAGTCGCTCCGGAATATACATCGCACCGGCCGAAAATGCATAATTAAGAAGGAAAAAAACATATATACGTCGCACTGGAGTATAAATCGCATTTTTGGGGGAAATGTATTTGATAAAATCCAACACCAAGCATTGACATTTGAAAGGCAATTTAAAATAAATAAAGAATAGTGAACAACAGGCAGAATAAGTGTACGTTATATGACGCATAAATAACTAACTTGTAACGTGCTTTGTATGTTAACGTAACATATTTTGGTAAGAGTCATTCAAATAACTATAACATATAGAACATGCTATACGTTTACCAAACAATCTGTCACTCCTAATCGCTAAATCCGATGAAATCTTCTTCCTCGATGTCACTTCTAAACAACTCTGCCAACTCCAAAGGTATGCGCCGCTTCCTCTTGTCGTTTTCCACTGCCTATTTCACTACGTCCAGCTTGTAATCTGCAGTACATGATTTCCATTGCGGTGCCATTTTTGTTCAGCCCTTCTCAGTTTTTATAAGTTACCGGCAACGATGAAATGATCCATTTTAATAACTACGGCAGTAGCATATAGCATATAGCAGTTAGCATTCCATGACCCACAATGCACTTCTGCCATGACCCTCCCCCGCCGAATTCTTATTGGTTGACGTGTGTGTGACGATTGCTGACGTGTGTGTGACGATTGCTGACATTTTCTTCGTCTCTTCCGCGAATGAGATAAATCATATTATTTGATATTTTACGGTAATGTGTTAATAATTTCACACATAAGTCGCTCCGGAGAATATTTCGCACCCCCGGCCAAACTATGAAAAAAACTGCGATTTATAGTCCGAAAAATACGGTATCCATCCAAGATCGGGAATTGATTAATTTCATCTATATCAGAAAAAAGGAAATCATTGGATTTCAGAACGGTTGACTTAATATATAAAGTTTAGCACTTTTAATAAAAAAATATCTTGAAGTCTAACAAAATAAAAATGACAAAGATCTACGGTGGCCAAGAAAGGTCATAAAAAATGAAAACGCCACAAGACAAGAAGTCCATGAACTGGATGTTGTCATTCATTAGGTCATTGTGTTTTTAGGACATTCAATCCATGGCAAGTGGACTGTTTGGTTGGCCTGAAACAAAGCAAACAGTCGATTGAACGCCCTGAGAACTAAAGTGTAATATCCGTGACAAGTGTCTGTGTGTCTTTAAGATGTGCTGATGTGCTGTGTGCCGTGTGCCAGAGTGGCAAAGTGAACGGTCAATGTGCCGTTCACAAACCGGAGCTGTGGCAAACAGCAGCTCCTGAACCGTGTGTGTTAAGACCACCTGCGTGTGATACCACTTGTTAGAGAGTGATTGTGTCACTACTTGTTAGAGACTGAGGGTGTTACCACTTGTCAGAGAGCGTCTGAGACAGTCTATCTCCTAGTGCGTTTCTCCCCCGCATTTCAGTATCGTAATTTTCAGTGACAGCACGATTGCAAAAGTCTGGACAAGTAAGTACAAATGAAACAGCTGCAACACAACTTTGAGTCACAAAAGACGCAATTGAAACAATGAAAGTGACAACGGTGCAAGTTACTGTGACACACCGACTGCTGAGACACAAGAAGTCATTTGAATAGAAGAGATGGATGAAGGAGGCTATGGGAGTTAGGGACCAACAAGAAAAATGATACATGCTTCACACACCTGGGATACTGTTGGTCATCAGATACTAGGGCTGTGAATCTGTGGGTGTCCCACAATTCGATTCAATATCGATTCTTGGGGTCAGGATTCGATTCAAAATAGATTTTTTTTTCAATTCAAGACGATTCTCGATTTAAAAACGATTTTTCCCGATTCAAAACGATTCTTTATTCATTCAATACATGGGATTTCAGCAGGATCTACCCCAGTCTGCTGACATACAAGCTGAGTAGTAGATTTTTGTAAAAAGCTTTTATAATTGTAAAGGACAATGTTTTATCAACTGATAGCAATGATGCAAATTTGTTTTAACTATTAAATGAACCAAAAATATGAGTTATTTTATCTTTGTGAAAATTTTGAAACACAGTGTGTTGTCAAGCTTATAAGATGCGATGCAAGTGTAAGCCACTGTGACACTGTTTTTTTTATTTTTATTTTTATAAATGTCTAATGATAATGTCAATGAGGGATTTTTAATCACTGCTATGCTGAAATCATATATAATATTGATACTGTTGTTGATAATATTCATTTTTGTTTCACTACTTTTGGTTTGTTCTGTGTCGTGTTTGTGTCTCCTCTCAATTGCTCTGTTTATTGCAGTTCTGAGTGTTGCTGGGTCAGCTTTGGTTTTGGAATTGGAATTGCTGTGTATTGTTTTTTTGGATTGATTTAATCGCAATAAAAAAAATTGAAAAAAAATGTATCGATTTAAAAAAAAAAGAAAATCGATTCTGAATCGCACAACGTGAGAATGGCAATTCGAACTCGAATCGATTTTTTCACACACCCCTATCAGATACTGTATGGCCGAGTCAGGGAACTTAAATTAGCAACTAAAATGTTGGACACTGTACTTTTATTGAAAAAATGCTTGAATGTTTAGAATGTGAACTGAAAAGTATTGGTTACACTTTATTGAAATAAAATGTAAATACATTAATCGTTGTTTACTTGTTTGTTTGTGTCCACAAGTAATTTATAAACAATTCCTTTACAAGAAATAACAGGAAAATAAAAAACTTCACCTGTTCACTATTTATGTCACACTTCTCGATTTGTTTTAAAAAAAAAGTTTTTGGATTGATTTCAAACTCACTGAATCATTTTGGATAATATTATTATTAAAAACTGTTATCGTCCCTAATAGTATCGGCAACCACACATATTGAATCGAATCGTTGCTTCGCATGTAGTTGCAATACCAAGACATTTGATGGCAGTAATGCATGGACGATAGTGTGTTGCCTAGCTAGGAAGGAAATGTGCCAGTCTAGTCTTATCTGAGGCCCTACAAAGTGTTTATACTGTAAGTATTACACACTTGCTTTTGAGTGTAACATGCATCTTAGTCGGGGTTGTAATTACCAAATTTGAAGGTGTTGAAATCGCCATGTAAAATTGCTGATGCTAATCAGTAGCATGTCTATAGAAACCTCACCATCGGTCTTTAATCTGCAAAAGTATGGAAATATGAAACGGTTGAATTTAACATGACTCAATCGATACTTGGTAGTACCGACGAAATTTGCTCGGTGCCTATACAAATAACAAATCCGGCACCTATCCCTCTTTGCGACTTTGTCTCTTCTTTTGCACAAGAAACATACAATACAACTTTAGTTTTCTGACAAATCACCACAAGGTGGCACTGTTGATAAACCCAATTTCTAACATAGCCCGATGCGCTATACCAGACCTGGGCAAATTAAGGCCCGGGGGCCGCATAGGGCGCGTTAAGCTTTTCAATCTGGCCCGCCGGACATTCCCAAATATTTTTTTAGATCTTTAAGATGGAAAGTGTAGCTGCCATTATGATGTGCAGTGATGTTTTTCTAATCACCGTAAGTCTTGAACTATACAAAGTATTTCAATGGTTGGAATCTGCGCTTTTGCATAATATACCAGTTACTATAGTAATCTAATTAATTACTATGGTCATCTAATTAGTTACTATGGTCATCTAATTAGTTACTGTGGTAATCGAAGTTAGAGCAGCTCAGACGAGGCACCAAGCAGTGTGGGTGGGAAGCATTTCCACAGAGTGTTTCCAGAGCCTGAAATGAGGGTGTCAGGGACAGACGCGGAAGGAGATTTTTACAACAAAGTTCTAAAGCTTAGTGATGTATCAGATTGTAGGTTGGGTTTTTTTTCCCCTTCGCGTTGATATTTGCTGTGTTTGTTGCATTTTTGTTGTGTTTCTCTTGATTGTAAAATATGTGGATGTGGAGGGGGTGTGACGTTCATATGTAGAATGGACTTTATTGTCATTATAATTGCATATAACGAAACTAAGGACTCCAACTTAAGATACGGTAGTGGAAACAAATATGGGGTAAAAATAAATAACACAAGAGGTAATAAAGGAAAAACTAACAATCGAAATAAACAGACTACTATCCAATAAAAATAATAAGCAATCATGTACAATATACAAAACACTGTAGAAATACAAAATACTGTACAATATACAGAACAAGACAAAAGTACCAAAGTAATAAATAACAATCAGTGTCGGACGTATTGCACTCGAAGGGTAGTATTGCACAGTAGGATATTAGGGTAGGATATAGTAAAGGGGTGAATTATTATTATTATAAGTTAGAGTTCAACATGGTGACAGCTCTGGGAAAGAAGCTGTCTCTGAGCCTGTTTGTTCTGGCTCTGATGCACCTGTAGCGCCTGCCCGACGGTAGCAGGTGGAACAGGTGGAAGCCAGGGTGTGTGCTGCCCTTGGTGATGTTTTTTGCTTTCTTGTTGTCAATATTCAGTGTTTTATCCTTCATAGTTAATATTGTAAATCCCACATTCTTTATTTTCATGGACATTCTGGGTGTCTCATTCCGTAAAAAAGTGTAAAATAGAATTCTATTTTTAAGGCCGTCTGTTATAAAGGCCCCCCAGACATATTTTTTTTCTCTAAATTTGGTCAAAATAATTGCCCAGTCCTGGGCATTCACTGTCATTTTATTTTGTTGGGTTGAATCAGCACAACATTTGGTGCAAAATTTGAAGGGACCGACAGACACGTGTGAGCAAGATTGGTGAAAAAACATGGCAGTCATTTGTCTTATGACTATAACAAAAGTATTTAGAGCATAACCCATAAGCGGGAGCCCATTTTTCCCCAGGCCAGAACCAAGTTGACATCAATTGATTCAGACTTGTGATGAACTGTGGATCGTTTTGTCCTTCCAAACGTTTAGGCTGCTGCGTTTAGTTTTTTCTGAGGCTTTAGTTCTCACTGGCCAAGGAGCAACAACAGCTGCTGGGAACATGCCTGCATGGTCACAGCTCGCAGCACGAGCTGCTCTTCAGGATGGAGCCAAGAGAGGAAGGATGGGTGGAGGGAGGGGGAGGACCGGGTTGAAAGGTGAACGGGATGGATGACCAACAGAAGTAGTCCTTGGGGAAATTTCTAAGGGGCATGATGACCCCATTTTCTCTTTTCATTTTTCTTACTTACTTACTCGGCCAGACGTGTGTGCAGTTAAGTGTATTTATGTGCATCGGGAGCTCTTGCTTGAACAATCGCTGAGGAATGGGGCGACGACTGCAGCTGTTCCAGACTCGCAGCCATAAAAGAACTCAAATAGCCGATTGAAGAGAGGTATTTCAACACTGATTTGATATGCGCTCAAACTTTTATGCCAGAGTTTTTGGTTCCAACTCAAAGTGTATTCTTAAGAGTCCCATTTGGGTCAATGCAAATCACTGTTTTATAATCTGTCACTTTTTTGTGTAAACAGTTTCCTGGTCCTTGCACAGAGTTTAATGTAGGTGACATCCTGCCCCAAAACAGCCTTTGTAATTCACTCTCACCTACAGTTTTACAATGCACCCTGTCTATTACCGGCTTTTATAGCATGTGTGACATGTTTCAGCCCAATCATTAGGAAAGGGATATGATAGAGGTTTGATTTACAGCACATTGTGGGAATGTGGTGCAGGGAGGACAATAACATTGCTCCACCTCCCTCATTCTCCACATATTATCTTGGCTTACAAGCCTCTATTGGCCTTGAGGGTCACTTTAGTGCGAAGGAATGGGATTTGATGGGAAACGGACGTAGAGGAGTTTGTGAGTCTGGGTTTTCAACAAGGTTTACTGGATGTGACCTGGAGCAATGTTTTATTGGGAGGAGAGACAACACTGATATAACTTGCACAAAGAAGCATAGGTGGATGATGAGGTTATACACTGACTTTGGCTGGGTTATCATTTCATGATATAACCAGCTCTATCATTCTGTCCCACGGTCTTACCAAGTCAACTCATACGCTATTTGCTAAACCAGTGGTTCTCAAATGGGGGTACGCGTACCCCTGGGGGTACTTGAAGGCATGCCAAGAGGTACGTGAGATTTAAAAAAAAATATTGTAAAAATAGCAACAATTTAAAAATCAACAAAATATGAATGTAAGTTCATAAACTGTGAAAACAAATGCATCAATGCAATATTCAGTGTTGACAGCTAGATTTTTTGTGGACATGTTCCATAAATATTGATGTTAAAGATTCCTTTTTTGTGAAGAAATGTTTAGAGTTAAGTTCATGAATCCAGATGGATCTCTCTTACAATCCCCAAAGAGGGAACTTTAAGTTGATTACTTCTCTGTGTAAAAATATTTATTTATAATTGAATCACTTGTTTATTTTTCAACACGTTTTTAGTTATTTTTATATCTTTTTTTCCAAATAGTTCAAGAATGACCACTACAAATGAGCAATATTTTGCACTGTTATACAATTGAATAAATCAGAAACTGATGACTGTATTTTAATTCTTTATCTCTTTTTTTCAACCAAAAATGCTTTGCTCTGATTAGGGGATACTTGAATTACAACAATGTTCACAGGGGGTACATCACTGAAAAAAGGTTGAGAACCACTGTGCTAAACAACTAAGGTCTTGTTCACTAGGGGTGTAACGGTACACAAAAATTCCGGTTCGGTACGTATCTCGGTTCGGAGGTCACGGTTCGGTTCATTTTCGGTACAGTAAAAAAAAAGGAAAATATATATTTTTTGGGTTATTTATTTACCAAATTTGCAAAATCTTCCACCAAAAATATTTGTCTTAGTGGAATATTTGATGTGAAGTAATCGGAACCTTGGATAGGTCAATGATTCACAATAACATTGATTTTGATTCAATATTATGTTTTGAGCAATGACAGTTTGAAAGAAAAAAAACAGCTTTGTTTCATTGGTCAACATTGCAACTTTTTCCAAATTACATTTAAGCTTTAAGCTTTTTTATTCAACTTTTCTTATTTTTTTGTTTATTTTAATGGTATTTTTAGAATGTGCCGTGGGCCTTTAAAACATTAACTGTGGGCCGCAAATGGCCTACGGGGCACACTTTTGACACCCCTGCTTTAGATAATAAAAAATAAAATCTGATAAATCTATGGGTAAAAAGCAGAGCCTGGTGACGCATGCGCGTTTATCATAACTCTTTCACTCTCTCCATCTCTGCCCCTCCCTCACGAATGCTGCTGCGTGCACAATTTGTTTTGTTTTCAACCCCTTCTTAACCCCGAACGTACATTGAAAATACACCCAACCCTATCTTAAAATGCCCGACATTTTAGGAAACTCCACCCAGACAGCCCCACAAAAGAGGACATATCCGGTGAAAAGAGGAGGTATGGTCAGTCAATCGTAGCCCGGTCGCTGCTAGCATGCCGTGTGTTGTGCATTGTTTACACATCGTGCGGTACGCTACTTAAGATGTCCGTGCGGAAACTCGTTCGGTACACCTCCAAACCGAACCGAAACCCCCGTACCGAAACGGTTCAATACACATACCAGTACAGCTCTATTGGTCACACTGCAGGTCAATGACCTTTTTTCTGCCCATATGCGACCTGTATCAGATTCTTTCATGTCCGTGTGAACAATGCAATTCAGTATTTTTTATATCCGATCCAGGCTTCTTTTGTATGTGGAAATACAAACCCCGTTCCCATATGAGTTGGGAGATTGTGTTATATGTAAATATAAACAGAATACAATGATTTGCAAATCATTTTCAACCCATATTCAGTTGAAAATACAACAAAGACAACATATTTGATGTTCAAACTGATAAACATATTTGTTTTTGCATATAATCATTAACTTTAGAATTTGATGCCAGCAACACGTGACAAAGAAGTTGGGAAAGGTGGCAATAAATACTGATAAAGTTGAGAAATGCTCATCAAACACTTATTTGGAACATCCCACAGGTGTGCAGGCTAATTGGGAACAGGTGGGTGCCATGATTGGCTATAAAAGCAGCTTCCATGAAATGCTAAGTAATTCACAAACAAGGATGGGGCGACGGTCACCAATTTGTTAGCAAATTGTCGAACAGTTTTAGAACAACATTTCACAACAAGCTATTGCAAGGAATTTAGGGATTTTACCATCTACGGTCCGTAAAATCATCAAAATGTTTAGAGAATCTGGAGAAATCACTGCACGTAAGCAATGATATTACGGAACTTTGATCACTCAGGTGGTACTGCATCAAAAACCGACATCAGTGTGTAAAGGATATCACCACATGGGCTCAGGAACACTTAATAAAACCACTGTCAGTAACTACAATTGGTTGCTACATCTGTAAGTGCAAGTTAAAACTCTACTATGCAAAGCAAAACCCATGTATCAACAACACCAAGAAACGCTGCTGGCTTCGCTTGGCCCGAGCTCATCTAAGATGGACTGATGAAAAGTGGAAAAGTGTTCTGTGGTCTGACGAGTCCACATTTCAAATTATATTTGGAAACTGTGGACGTGGTGTCCACCGGAACAAAGAGGAAAATAACCATCCTGATTGTTATAGGCGCAAAGTTCAAAAGCCAGCATCTATGATGGTATGGGGGTGTATTAGTACCCAAGGCATGGGTAACTTACACATCTGTGAAGGCACCATTAATGCTGAATGGTCCATACAGGTTTTGGAGCAACATATGTTGTCATCCAAGCAAAGTTATCATGGACGCCCCTGCTTATTTCAGCAAAACAATGCCAAGCCACGATCTACAACAGCGTGGTTTTGTACTAAAAGACTGCAGGTACATTCCTGGCCCGCCTGCAGTCCAGACCTGTCTCCCATAGACAGACAACATTCACACTCACATTCACACACTAGGTCCAATTTAGTGTTGCCAATCATGTCTTTGGAAGTGGGAGGAAGCCGGAGTACCCGGGGGGAACCCACGCAAGAGAGGACATGCAAACTCCACACAGAAAGATCCCAAGCCCAGGACCTTCGTATTGTGAGGCAGACGCACTAACCCCTGGTCCACCGTGCTGCACTGGTTATTTATCAATTATTCATAATAATATTCAATAGGGTGGTTGATGTCAAAATGGCACACTAATGTGTCTAGCAACTTTTCTCCTTTTTTTTTGGTGTACAGCACTTTGTGTTGCCATAAAAGTGCTATGAATAAAGTTTGATTGATTTTTAAGACCCACAATATCAGTATTTTAATGGAACATTATAGTCTTCAGATGAAAAACACATTTGCAAAGCACAGTGCAGCCTTTTTCGCACCAAATACAGCATTTTAATAATAGAGCATCAATTTCACTGTCAAACTGTCACTTTGCAGGAAACATTTTTACTTTTGCAATAAAAGAGTACAGTAGAAAATGTTTGTAGGAACGGGAACCTAAAGGTTCAAGGAGTCACAACAACAACACCAGCACTTCCTCACCAAGGTTCCAATGATGCACTCAGGAACCAGAAAAAAAGAACGCCAAACATTACAACTCAAGTAGGTTGTTTCTTTTGCACATTCTTTATGTCATGTGTTTTAATTCTTTATTTTTAAATGTATTCATTAGTTATCAATTCAATTACATAATGTAAGAATATAAATCACTAATCTGCTCAACTTGAATGTTACAAAATTCCATAAAAATTAATCAACTTTTATTTATTTATTGTTTTTACAAAAATATATAAACCATACCTTGAACCATACCATTACCATGAATTGATTAACAAGTTGAAAAACGTATTAAGGTGTTACCATTTAGTGGTCAATTGTACGAAATATGTACTGAACTGTGCAATCTACTAATAAAAGTTTCAATCAATCAATCAAACCTATCCTTAGTTAGATTTCTGACAAGATTTTGGAGTGTCTGTGGAAATGTTTTTGTCCATTTGTGAAGTCACATATGAAGCAACATGTATATTTTATACATAATTTTATAGTTGGTGAAAATAAATAAATACAGAAAATAAATATTGTACACATAATGTGATTAAAAAAGTATTGCCTCGGGCTAATTCATCCAAGTTTATGTTAACTCTATTTTTTGTACCAACCCATGTAAATTGAGAGGGGAACATATTTTTTGTTCCGATTTGATCACGTTGTTGGGGGGACAATTGATATGTGGTGCATTGTGGAAGACATTCATGGAGTCTCGGATTGAAAATAAACGTTTTTTCCTTGGAGTTTATGAGGCCAAGGAGGTATGATTATTTCTGATATGTGTTTTCCTTTTTGGGATGTCAGACTAATTGTGAGTTTTATTTGCTTATTTTATTAGTTCTGACAGCATAAAATTTGGAAGATGTGGCTGAAATAAACGTCTGTGAGCAAAACGAATGACCTGAGCCTTGATTAATCCTCAGAGGGAGTAACAACTGATGTTCTCAATGGCAAAATATTGGGAACATGTAAGAGTGTGTGGGCACACGCTAATGATATAAGTGAGAACTTTATGTGTCCCATGAAATACCATCCGACCAGAACTCTAATAACTAAAGTTCCTAGGGTGAATAATGTAAACTCACTACACCAGTATGTTTTAGCGCTTACATAGCGAGTTTACTGACAGATGTAAGTAAGAACTTTACGCTACTCTATATTAGAAATGGCAACAGCAGAGGATGCATGTCCCATAACAAGAAGATAGAGAAAAAGAAAAAGCTTATCGACTACGGACTACAAAGGCGGACACGCACAATTTTTAAGGACTTATACAGATCCCAAATACAAATCAGCTGATACCAGAAGGTAAGAAAAGTTGCTTTTGCATAATCATGCGAAACAAAACGCCAGATAACATGTCTTACCTTATACACACACCATAATAATACTCCTATGTTGAAAAACAGTACAATCCATCAAGCGGTGCGGCTTCATAACTTACCAAAGTCGTACTAAAACATGTTGATAGCAATTTGAGCGCCGTGTGTAATGTTTTATATTCTCAATGGAACATATAAAACGTTGGTGTTGTTTACTTGAGTCATATTGCAGTCTACACATATCTCTTATGTGTGACTGCCATATACTGGTCACACTTATCATTTCACAATGTACCAAATAAAATTGCTTCGAGGTCGGTAAGCAAAAACAGAATTATTTTTTTACAAAACTGTCGAGTTTTTAAAAAAAAAAAGATTTTAAGTGTTTATCTCAACATACTTGTATTTTCCATACTTGATAGTGTATCTTTGTCATGCCGGTCCAGGTATTCCCAATCAGTGTCTGGCTATGTCATCCCAGGTGCTTCCCATCACACCTGGCCTTAATACACTCTGCTGTCATTCTAACCTGTTGCCTTTATCACATCCTCGCCTCGTCCTTGGCCCAGTCATAGTGAACCCATTGTTAATAAACCTTACCTGACCTTTGACAATCTGTTACATCTTCCTGTTTGGATGAAACCCACCTGCTCTGCTGTGCCAACTCTGCATTTGTCCGCCTTTGTACGGGCTACAAAGGCGGACATGCGCAATTTTTCAGGAATTACACAGATCCCAAATACAGATCAACAGGTACCAGAAGTTATGAAAAGTTGCTTTTGCATAGCAATACAAAACAAAACGCCAGACACTATGTCTTACTTTATACACACACCATAATAATACTCCTATGTTGAAGCACAGTACAATCCATCGAGCAGTGCGGCTTTATAGCTTACCAAAGTCCTACTAAAACATCCATCCATCCATCCATCCATCATCTTCCGCTTATCCGAGGTCGGGTCGCGGGGGCAACAGCCTAACCAGGGAAACCCAGACTTCCCTCTCCCCAGCCACTTCGTCTAGCTCTTCCCGGGGGATCCCGAGGCGTTCCCAGGCCAGCCGGGAGACATAGTCTCCCAACGTGTCCTGGGTCTTCCCCGTGGCCTCCTACCGGTTGGACGTGCCCTAAACACCTCCCTAGGGAGGCGTTCGGGTGGCATCCTGACCAGATGCCCGAACCACCTCATCTGGCTCCTCTCGATGTGAAGGAGCAGCGGCTTTACTTTGAGTTCCTCCCGGATGGCAGAGCTTCTCACCCTATCTCTAAGGGAGAGCCCCGCCACACGGCGGAGGAAACTCATTTCGGCCGCTTGTACCCGTGATCTTATCCTTTCGGTCATGACCCAAAGCTCATGACCATAGGTGAGGATGGGAACGTAGATCGACCGGTAAATTGAGAGCTTTGCCTTCCGGCTCAGCTCCTTCTTCACCACAACGGACCGGTACAACGTCCGCATTACTGAAGACGCCGCACCTATCCGCCTGTCGATCTCACGATCCACTCTTCCCTCACTCGTGAACAAGACTCCTAGGTACTAGAACTCCTCCACTTGGGGCAGGGTCTCCTCCCCAACCCGGAGATGGCACTCCACCCTTTTCCGGGCGAGAACCATGGACTCGGACTTGGAGGTGCTGATTCTCATTCCGGTCGCTTCACACTCGGCTGCGAACCGATCCAGCGAGAGCTGAAGATCCCGGTCAGAT
This sequence comes from Nerophis ophidion, assembly GCF_033978795.1. NCBI lineage: Eukaryota > Metazoa > Chordata > Actinopteri > Syngnathiformes > Syngnathidae > Nerophis > Nerophis ophidion. The sequence continues at coordinate 20,668,492 of NC_084624.1, read as the reverse complement.
GAAGCCATCAGGACCACATCATCTGCAAAAAGCAGAGACCTAATCCTGCGGTTACCAAACCGGAACCCCTCAACGCCTTGACTGCGCCTAGAAATTCTGTCCATAAAAGTTATGAACAGAATCGGTGACAAAGGACAGCCTTGGCGGAGTCCAACCCTCACTGGAAATGTGTTCGACTTACTGCCGGCAATGCGGACCAAGCTCTGGCACTGATCGTACAGGGAACGGACCGCCACAATAAGACAGTCCGATACCCCATACTCTCTGAGCACTCCCCACAGGACTTCCCGAGGGACACGGTCGAATGCCTTCTCCAAGTCCACAAAGCACATGTAAACTGGTTGGGCAAACTCCCATGCACCCTCAAGAACCCTGCCGAGAGTATAGAGCTGGTCCACAGTTCCACGACCAGGACGAAAACCACACTGTTCCTCCTGAATCCGAGGTTCGACTATCCGACGTAGCCTCCTCTCCAGTACACCTGAATAAACCTTACCGGGAAGGCTGAGGAGTGTGATCCCACGATAGTTGGAACACACCCTCCGGTCCCCCTTCTTAAAGAGAGGAACCACCACCCCGGTCTGCCAATCCAGAGGTACCGCCCCCGATGTCCACGCAATGCTGCAAAGTCTTGTCAACCAAGACCTACTAAAACATGTTTATAGATATTTGAGCATTGTGTGTAATGTTCTATATTTTTAATGGAACATATAAAATGTTGATGTTGTTTACTTGAGTCATATTGCCATAACATTGCAGTCTACACATATATCTTATGTTTGACTGCCATATACTGGTCACTAGGGCTGCGGATCTTTGGGTGTCCCATGATTCGATTCAATATCAATATTCAATATGAGTTCTGCAGACTTCATGGCTGGCTCGCATCGTGGTCACTCCGTGATCACGTACGACCGCCAGACACTTCTGGATATGGACATATCGGGCCGTTTTGGACTGATAGACGCGGGCGTGCTAAACATGCTAACTAGCATGGGGATACGTCGGCGGCTACATCCAGCGGCCTGTGAAGCAGCGGAGTCTAGTAGCAGCGGGGGCCGTCTACGGAGCAGACGCCAGCGGTGTGATCGGAAACGCGGATGTCGAGCGGGGCTAAAAACAAAGCAGAAGGCTAATCCCCACAGAACACCACTTCCCTCCACCCTGAAGACGGATTTAGATGGAAAATGCGAGACTACTGGTCTGGGTAAGGAGTCTGTTAAATTAGGACAAGTTTTTTCTGCTTTGAGTGTTTCAGAGTTGGACATGTGTTTTACTGAGGTGGCTAACTATGATGCGTGCAGTTTATCAAAGCAACAAACAAACAATCGGAAAATCCCCGTTACTGAGGAGGCTAACCATGATGCGTGCAGTTTATCAAAGCAACAAACAAACAATCGGAAAATCCCCGTTACTGAGGTGGCTAACTATGATGCGTGCAGTTTATCAAAGCAACAAACAAACAATCCGAAAATCCCCGTTACTGAGGTGGCTAACCATGATGCGTGCAGTTTATCAAAGCAACAATCAAACAATCGGAACATTCCCGTCGTATCAATTCCTAGATATGGTCGTAATTATACTGAATGCACTGGGCATAATAAACACAACATTATTAATATTGCTACTACGGATAATTTGATCAAAAATTCCCTAAAACAGCCCACTACCTATAATGTAGGTTTTTTAAACATAAGATCATTGTCTCCCAAAACGTTGTTAGTTAATGATATCATCAGAGACAACAATCTTAACGTCATCGGTCTCAGCGAAACCTGGCTTAAACCAAACGACTTTTTTGCGCTAAATGAGGCATGTCCTCCTAACTTTACACATGCGCATATTGCCCGTCCGCTTAAAAGGGGTGGGGGGGTCGCACTAATATACAACGAAAACTTTAACCTTAGTCCTAACATAAATAATAAATATAAATCGTTTGAGGTGCTTACTATGAGGTCTGTCACACCGCTGCCTCTACACCTGGCTGTTATCTACCGCCCCCCAGGGCCCTGTTCGGACTTTATCAATGAATTCTCAGAGTTCGTTGCTGATCTAGTGACACACACCGATAATATAATCATAATGGGGGACTTTAATATCCACATGAATACCCCATCGGACCCACCGTGCGTAGCACTCCAGACTGTAATTGATAGCTGTGGTCTCACACAAATAATAAATGAACCCACGCATCGCAACGGTAATACGATAGACCTAGTGCTTGTCAGGGGCATCACCGCTTCCAAAGTTACGATACTCCCGTATACTAAAGTATTGTCCGATCATTACCTTATAAAATTCGAGGTTCAGACGCATGTTCGTCAAACTAATAATAATAATAACTGCTATAGCAGCCGCAACATTAATACGGCCACAACGACAACTCTTGCTGACCTACTGCCCTCGGTAATGGCACCATTCCCAAAGTATGTGGGCTCTATTGATAACCTCACTAACAACTTTAACGACGCCCTGCGCGAAACCATTGATAACATAGCACCGCTAAAGTTAAAAAAGGCTCCAAAAAAGCGCACCCCGTGGTTTACAGAAGAAACTAGAGCTCAGAAATTATTATGCAGAAAGCTGGAACGCAAATGGCGCACGACTAAACTTGAGGTGCACCATCAAGCATTTAGTGATGGTTTAATAACTTATAAACGCATGCTTACCTTAGCTAAAGCTAATTATTACTCAAATCTCATCCACCGTAATAAAAACGATCCTAAATTTTTGTTTAGTACGGTAGCATCGCTAACCCAACAAGGGACTCCTTCCAGTAGCTCCACCCACTCAGCTGATGACTTTATGCAATTCTTTAGTAAGAAAATTGAAGTCATTAGAAAGGAGATTAAAGACAATGCGTCCCAGCTACAACGGGGTTCTATTAACACTGACACGATTGTATATACGGCGGATACTGCCCTCCAAAATAGTTTCTCTCGTTTTGAGGAAATAACATTAGAGGAATTGTTACAACGTGTAAATGGAATAAAACAAACAACATGTTTACTTGACCCTCTTCCTGGGAAACTGATCAAGGAGCTCTTTGTATTATTAGGTCCATCAGTGCTAAATATTATAAACTTATCACTTTCCTCGGGCACTGTTCCCCTAGCATTCAAAAAAGCGGTTATTCATCCTCTTCTTAAAAGACCTAACCTCGATCCTGACCTCATGGTAAACTACCGACCGGTGTCTCACCTTCCCTTTATTTCAAAAATCCTCGAAAAAATTGTTGCGGAGCAGTTAAATGAACACTTAGCGTCTAACAATCTATGTGAAACCTTTCAATCCGGTTTCAGGGCAAATCACTCGACGGAGACAGCCCTCGCAAAAATGACTAATGATCTATTGCTAACGATGGATTCTGATGCGTCATTTATGTTGCTGCTCCTCGATCTTAGCGCTGCTTTCGATACCGTCGATCATAATATTTTATTAGAACGTATCAAAACACGAATCGGTATGTCAGACTTAGCCCTGTCTTGGTTTAACTCTTATCTTACTGATAGGATGCAGTGTGTCTCCCATAACAATGTGACCTCGGACTACGTTAAGGTAACGTGTGGAGTTCCCCAGGGTTCGGTCCTTGGCCCTGCACTCTTCAGCATCTACATGCTGCCGCTAGGTGACATCATACGCAAATACGGTGTTAGCTTTCACTGTTATGCTGATGACACCCAACTCTACATGCCCCTAAAGCTGACCAACACGCCGGATTGTAGTCAGCTGGAGGCGTGTCTTAATGAAATTAAACAATGGATGTCCGCTAACTTTTTGCAACTCAACGCCAAAAAAACGGAAATGCTGATTATCGGTCCTGCTAGACACCGAACTCTATTTAATAATACAACTCTAACATTTGACAACCAAACAATTAAACAAGGCGACACGGTAAAGAATCTGGGTATTATCTTCGACCCAACTCTCTCCTTTGAGGCACACATTAAAAGCGTTACTAAAACGGCCTTCTTTCATCTCCGTAATATCGCTAAAATTCGCTCCATTCTGTCCACTAAAGACGCTGAGATCATTATCCATGCGTTTGTTACGTCTCGCCTCGACTACTGTAACGTATTGTTTTCGGGTCTCCCCATGTCTAGCATTAAAAGATTACAGTTGGTACAAAATGAGGCTGCTAGACTTTTGACAAGAACAAGAAAGTTTGATCACATTACGCCTGTACTGGCTCACCTGCACTGGCTTCCTGTGCACTTAAGATGTGACTTTAAGGTTTTACTTCTTACGTATAAAATACTACACGGTCTAGCTCCATCCTATCTTGCCGATTGTATTGTACCATATGTCCCGGCAAGAAATCTGCGTTCAAAGGACTCCGGCTTGTTAGTGATTCCCAAAGCCCAAAAAAAGTCTGCGGGCTATAGAGCGTTTTCCGTTCGGGCTCCAGTACTCTGGAATGCCCTCCCGGTAACAGTTCGAGATACCACCTCAGTAGAAGCATTTAAGTCTCACCTTAAAACTCATTTGTATACTGTAGCCTTTAAATAGACTCCCTTTTTAGACCAGTTGATCTGCTGTTTCTTTTATTTTTCTTCTATGTCCCACTCTCCCCTGTGGAGGGGGTCCGGTCCGATCCGGTGGCCATGTACTGCTTGCCTGTGTATCGGCTGGGGACATCTCTGCGCTGCTGATCCGCCTCCGCTTGGGATGGTTTCCTGGTGGCTCCGCTGTGAACGGGACTCTCGCTGCTGAGTTGGACCCGCTTTGGACTGGACTCTTGCGACTGTGTTGGATCCATTGTGGATTGAACTTTCACAGTATCATGTTAGACCCGCTCGACATCCATTGCTTTCCTCCTCTCTAAGGTTCTCATAGTCATTATTGTCACCGACTGTCCCACTAGGTCATTATTGTCACCGATGTCCCACTGGGTGTGACTTTTCTTGCCCTTATGTGGGCCTACCGAGGATGTCGTGGTGGTTTGTGCAGCCCTTTGAGACACTAGTGATTTAGGGCTATATAAGTAAACATTGATTGATTGATTGAATATCGATTTCTTGGGTTCCGATTCGACTATAAATCAATATTTTTGATTCAACGCAATTCCTGATTTAAAAACTACATTTTTCCGATTCAAAACAATTCTGTATTCATTCAATTTCAGCAGGATCCACCCCAGTCTGCTGACATGCTAGCAGAGTAGTAGATTTTAAAAAAAAAAGCTTTTATAATTGTAAAGGACAATGTTTTATTAACTGATTGCAATAATGTAAATTTGTTTTAACTATTAAACGAACCAAAAATATGACTTATTTTATCTTTGTGAAAACATTGGACACAGTGTGTTGTCAAGCTTATGAGATGCGATGAAAGTGTAAGCCACTGTGACACTTTTATTTATTTCTTATTTTATAAATGTCTAATGATAATGTCAATGAGGGATTTTTAATTACTGCTATGCTGAAATCATAACTAATATTGATACTGTTGTTGATAATATTCATTTTTGTTTTGGTTTGTTCTGTGTCGTGTTTGTGTCTCCTCAATTGCTCTGTTTATTGCAGTTCTGAGTGTTGCTGGGTCAGGTTTGGTTTTGGATTGGATTGCATTGTTATGGTATTGCTGTGTATTGTTTTGTTGGATTGATAAAAAAACAAAAAAAACAATTGATATGTAAAAAAAAATAGATTTTTTAAAAATGAGAATCGATTCTGAATCGCACAACGTGAGAATGGCGGTTCAAATTCGAATCAATTTTTCCCACACCCCTACTGGTCAAACTTATCATTTCACCATGTACCAAATAAAGTTGCTTTGAGGTCGGTAAGCAAAAACAGAATTATTTCTTACATTGGGAGCACCTGGCTATAAGTTAAAATAAATAAATAAATTAATTAAAAAAAAAGGTTTTTAAGTGCGCCTTATAGTCTGGAAAATACGGTACTCCTCCCACCAATCTTGTTAACATAATATAGTCTTTTGTGACAAAACTTGTGTGAAGAAATATAATATTTCAATGGTGTTCATGTGAAAATAGTAATATTCCCCGACCAAATGACAAAATGCCAAATTTTTTATGGACAAGCATGTTGTTCAAATACTTTTTACAAGATTTTAGAGCGTGTACTTGATGTTCTAGATCAGGGGTTGAGAACCTATGGCTCTGGAGCCAGATTTGCGCTCTTTTGATGACTACATCTGGCTCTTAGATAATTCTTAGCTGACATTTCTACATTATATCCGCTGGTAATATTTCAGGTTCAAACATTGATGACATTTAATAAACAGACGAGGAGCAAGGAATTATGCAGAGACAGAGTTCAATTTGGCTCAATGAGGAGACATGTGTTTTGGGCTGTATTCTAGTAACAGATCCAAACTACGTTCTAAAAGTCGTAGTCTTCCACTATTTCTTTGGGAGTCCCTGTTTACATCACTAAAGCTGTCGCAGAGGGAAGGAGGTAATCTCGACAACTCCAGTTAGACACAATATATGATTATGCAAAAAATGCAAATGTGTTGATGCTGGTGATATCGCCTTTTCTCTCTGCTCTGTCTGCGTTATGGCCGTGTTCGGCCTTGGCAGTCAGCGGGCCGTTGCTGGACACAGACACTGATACCAGACTGGCTGGCATTCTTTTGGATTGTCAGCTTTGCACAGACAAGAAACATACCATTTGAGCCACAATTGACAATAATTATAGCAACCGGCCCTCAAGCATAAAAGTTGTGTGATAATGTATACATAATTATTCTAACATAATCACAGTGTTAAAAATAACATTCAAATATAAAACATTCTCATGCATTTTAATCCATCCAACCGTTTTCTACCACACCTGTTCAAGAAGTCGCATTAATGGTAAGGAGTGTTTTATTTATTATTGGTTAACTTCAGATAAAAATCTTATTAAAAGAATAAGAGACTTATTATGCTTTAAAAATGTTGGTTCTACTTAAAAAGAACACGCATTTTGTTGTATTCAGTGTTAAAAAAATATTATACGGCTCTCACGGAAATACATTTTAAAATATTTGGCTTTCATGGCTCTCTCAGCCAAAAGGTTCCCGACCCCTGTTCTAGTTCATCCCAAAAATGTGATGCGTCTTCCACAGTAAAATCATCCAATCATGGCCTCTTTGGGGCCTTGCTTTGTGCACTGGAAACAGAAAAGGGCCTTGTATAAAATGTCTTGATAAGATGAAGAAAGAACTTTCAGGGGCAAGTAAACAAAGGGGTAGAGTTACAGGATAGACACAGAAAGGATGATTTCACACAGTTCATTCGCGTCCATCCATCTCTGAGTTGAGTTGTATGAGCCTCTGCATCCCTTCCAACTTGTTTTAAAAGCAACACACTAAATATGTGCAAGTTTCTTGAAATGGAAGGTCATTTCTTCTAGAGCCTTAAAGACTTGTACATGGGCTACCAAGGAGTTAAAGGGGCCATTGACGGGGCACACATCCAAGCCAGTTGCCACCTAGCAACAGGCATGGAGCATGGTAACTCCAAAGCAAGGGTCAGTGCGCCGGAATCTGCTTGCTGCCATTCCTGGCTGTATTAAGACTATTGGACTCCTTGGCAGGATTACTGTTTACAAAGGGACGGCGTGGCGCAGTGGGAGAGTGGCCGTGCGCAACCCGAGGGTCCCTGGTTCAATCCCCACCTAGTACCAACCTCGTCACGTCCGTTGTGTCCTGAGCAAGACACTTCACCCTTGCTCCTGATGGGTGCTGGTTAGCGCCTTGCATGGCAGCTCCCTCCATCAGTGTGTGAATGGGTAAATGTGGAAGTAGTGTCAAAGCGCTTTGAGTACTTTGAAGGTAAAAAAGCACTATACAAGTACAACCCATTTATCATTTATATACAGAAACAGCAAAAGGGGGCCTGGCGGGACAGTGGCCTCCACCAGTCAATGCCACTTTCAAATAAAGGACAACAGGGAAAATGGGAAAAAAACGTCTGTACCTACATTGCCAATCTCATTCAGCAGGGATATTCAAATGGCGGCCCGGGGGCCAAGTCTGCTCTGGAATGACCCTATAGAGGCCCTAAGTTCAGTTCCAAACATTTTGCAGCAAACACTATGGAGTAAACCAATATAAAATATTTGACATTTTAACCTTGCTAGCAAAATGTACAACTTTTGTGTCCAAATTTGTGATTTACATAACTGAGGCGTTCCTCAAGGCACCTATAGTGTCACAACTAGGCTTGGACGTGGATTGTTTCTTCGATGCAGAGAATGATTTGCACGGGCGAGACGTGACTGTGATTACATCTTTTAATTATATAATATATACAAAACAGGGAAAACAAAAACACTTGCTCAATGGCATGAAAGACAATTTAACTATAAACTTAAACAGCACGATGGCAAGACTAAAGACATGTAACAAAAGAGTGCACTGAGGCATAAATACAAAACTTATGTGGATCAAAACAAGGGCATTGATAGTGAGGTGTTCAAGGGCATGAATGTAGCGCAGCATGGGTAGGGTGCATGCGTGTGTGAAGATCCCAGAATGAAGACAAGAAAAAGAGTGACTTAAGTAGCTATGATAATTAGTGAAAACAGGTGTGAGGTTGAGGACAGGGATGTGACATGACAGGTGAAAAGTAATGAGTTGGCATGGAGACGAAAACAAACCAGGAAGTGCCAAGACAGAACTTAAATGTCCAACAAACTAAACATAACCTGACCAAAACCAAAACATAAACTTACAGGCGTGACACATAGATGTCCTATTCTTTTTTGCAGTTAAACATTTTTTTAGCATGTGATTCATGTTAGTAAAGTCTTGCTGTTTCTTTGCTTCAGATGCAGTCAGTAGTCATTTGTTTAACTTCTTTGGTCATACTAGTGGTGTCCCTCAAGGTTCCATTTTAGGTCCTCTTTTTATTCCACAATTTAAGCTTTCCAACTGATGGCCCACGCGTTCCGTTTAAAAAACTTGTGAGACACACATTTTTGCAGCGGATTCCTAAAAAAACACTTGAGTGCTGTCATAGAGATGATCTTTGACAAGCTTGTTCTGCAAAAGGTCCTTAAAAAAGCAAAGTGCTCCTGTAACTAATGGACCAAAATCAAGGTCAATTTTATCCTGTTGGGATCTGGTAAACAACTCTCTGGGACTTTTTAAAAATGGCGGGTCTGTGTTGTAGCTAGGTGTAGCTCGTCAGTTCAAACAATCACCAAACACCTAGGTATTTTAATTCATATGGAACTCAGTATAGACCCTGCCTCAGAGTAGGAGCTAAAATGGTTCTAGGATCTGAGGGCCGTAGTCCCGAGTTCCGGTATGTCAGAATGTGACGAAAAAAGGCCCGGGGACTAAAAAGGTCATAGGAAATCCATAAAGTCCCTAACAGGGTTGTACGGTATACCGGTATTAGTATAGTACCGCAATACTAATGAATCATATTCGGTACTATACCACCTCTAAAAAGTACAGGTCAACCAACCCGTTGCCCCCCAATCGTTGTCACGTCGTGACATTGCTGGTTTTACGAGCAGAAGAGCACACACACAGAGTACTTACAAGCACACAGTGTGTGGACAGAAAAGGGAGAATGGACGCATTTTGGCCTAAGAACTAAAGATAAAGGTGAAGTTATAACACTGAAACACCCTCAGGAAGAGGTGCTCTAAGACATGGCTTGCTAGTGGCTAACATTCATCCGCAGTCTGCAGTGTTTTAGCTACTTCTAAATCACTAATCCTAGTCTCCATGGCGACAAATAAAGTACGTTTCTTACAAGTATCGAGGAAAAGCAAAACATGCTTCACTACACACTGGAGCTTACTGGTCTCAAAATGTAAACACACACCATGGGTGGATCTACACCTGACATCCACTGCAATGCTACCAAGTACAGGAGTGTATCTAGTCGATACTACTATGGTTACATCAATATTTTTTAGCAGCACAAAATCTTCTTTCGTTTTTTTTTAATTCATAATATGTTTATAAACTCAGTAAATACGTCCCTGGACACATGAGGACTTTGAAAATGACCAATAAATGATCCTGTAACTCATGGGTGTCAAACTCTGGCCCGCGGGCCAAATCTGGCCCGCCATGTAATTTCATTTGGCCCTTGTGGCATTATCAAATTAACATTAGAGCTGGCCCGTCGGTACTATACAGCGGCGGTGCCGCTGGAACTTTGCCTTCACCGCTGATCCTCATACTTGCCAACCCTCCCGATTTTCCTGGGAGACTCCCGAAGTTCAGTGCCCCTCCCGAAAACCTCCCGGGACAACCATTCTCCCAAATTTCTCTCGATTTCTACCCGGACAACAATATTGAGGGCGTGCCATACAAGCACTGTCTTTAGCGTTCTCTACAACCTGTCGCCACGTGCGCTTTTCCTTCGTACAATCAGTGTGCCGGCCAAGTCACATAATATAAACAGCTTGTACACACACAAGTGAATGCAAGCCATACTTGGTCAACAGCCATACAGGTCACACTGAGGTGGCTGTATAAACAACTTTAACACTGTTACAAATATGCTCCACACTGTGAACCCACACCAAACAAGAATGGCAAACACATTTCGGGAGAAGAACCGCACCGTAACACATCATAAACACAACAGAACAAATACCCAGAATCCCTTGCAGCACTAACTCTTCTGGAACGCTACAATACACACCCTACGCTACCACCAAACCCAACGCACTTCATTGTTATTTTATTTTCAAATTTATTAGCCTGTGGAAAAAGTTAATGTTGATATTAACCTCAGAATGCTGCAAATAGAAAAGAGGCATTACATTTTTTATTGAAATTGTATTTAATATACCATTGATGTTTTTCCGTTTGGTTTTTGAAAGTTGATTTTGCACTATTAAGTTGTATAAGCGTTGCTTGTTCCATATTCAGTGTTAAAGCAAATCAGTGTAGCAAACTGAGCAATAATGACCATTTTATCCATGAACTTTCTCTTGCTACTTCAAGGCTCGAATGTTTGATTCATTCATTATTGTGATTTTATTCTAAAATGTATTATTAGCCTGTGGAAAAAGTTTATTTTGATATTTACCTCAGAAGGCTGCAAATAGAAAAGAGGCGTTCAATTGTTATTTACATTTTATTTGATATGCCATTGATATTTTTTTGTTATTATCATTATTTGAAACTCAATTTTGCATGTCACTATAAAGTTATATAAGCCTTGCTTGTTCAATATTCAATGCAAAACTTGTTTGGGTTTCAATTAAAAGGTTAATTTGTTCAACTTTGGCCCACAGCTTTGTTCAGTTTTAAAGTTTGGCCCACTCTGTATTTGAGTTTGACACCCCTGCTGTAACTCATCATCTGCGATCACTCGAAACGAGTTGTTGGTGGGTCTGGTCATATGCGGGTCCTCAGGTGGCTGTAGAGGCCAATCCGTGATCCACAAACACTATTGCAGTGCGGGCATATGTACATGGTTGTTGTGGAAGTGGTGGTGGTTGTAGTGGTCTTTGTTGCCTCTTGGTTTTCTTGGTGGAGGTCCTTTTGTAAACGTACTGTGCCTTCGTGGACCATCCTGCTTAACAAACCCCTCTGGTGGGCAGCCTCCTCCCAGGTGTTAAGATGGAAGCGACATTTCCTCAGGTGGGGTTTGAGGTTATCTATATACCACTTTTTCTGCCCCCCTTGGGTGCGTTGTCCGTACAACATCTGTTTCGGAAGGCGACTGACTGGCATGCGTATTACATGGCCTGTCCATCGCAGCTGGTGCCGAATGACAGTTGTAGTGATGCTGGGCATGTTAGCTTCCTTCAGAATGCTAATGTTGGCTAATGTTGTAATTAGCGTTCTGATCCTGTAACTACTTGGTATTGGATTGATACCCAAATGTGTGGTATCATCCAAAACTAATGTAAAGTATCAAAGAAGAGAAGAATAAGTGATTTTTATATCTTAACAGAAGTGTAGATAGAACATGTTAAAACAGAAAATAATAATGTTAACAGTAAATGAACAAGTAGATTAATAATCCACATGTACAGTTTGTCCCTCATAATGTTGACAAAATGATAGAATGATAAATGACACTATGTTACTGCATACATCAGCAGACTAATTAGGAGTCTTTGTTTGTTTACCAACTACTAAAAGACAACCTTTCCAGTATGTTCACTATTTCATGTCCATCCATCCATTTTCTATCGCTTATTCCCTTTTGGGGTCGTGGGGGGCGCTGGCGCCTATTTCAGCTACAATCGGGCGGAAGGCGGGGTACACCCTGGACAAGTCGCCACCTCATCGCAGGGCCAACACAGATAGACAGACAACATTCACACTCACATTCACACACTAGGGCCAATTTAGTGTTGCCAATCAACCTATCCCCAGGTGCATGTCTTTGGAAGTGGGAGGAAGCCGGAGTACCCGGAGGGAACCCACGCATTCACGGGGAGAACATGCAAACTCCACAAAGAAAGATCCCGCGCCTGGGATTGAACCCAGGACTGCAGGACCTTCGTATTGTGAGGCGGACGCACTAACCCCTCTTCCACCGTGAAGCCCACTATTTCATGTAAGGACTAAATTGCAATCATAAAAAAATATATATATTGCAATTTAGTCCACTATTTCATGTAAGGACTACATTGCAATAATAAACATATGTTTAATGTACCCTAAGCTTTTTTTGTTAAAATAAAGCCAATAATGCCATTTTTTGTGGTCCACTTAATTTATAAAAAAGTATCAAAAAGTACAGCAAAGTATTGAAGTACATTTTGGTACAGGTACCGGTACTAAAATACTGGTATCGGGACAACACTAATCCCTACAGTGGGAAAAGGAATTACGACTAATAGTGAAGGCAGAAGTCTTCCCCTCGGTCCTTAGCTTTCTGGAAATGTGATCCCCGACAATTTAGTTGACTCTGTCTGTCCTACTGGAAAACACGTCATGCTCCCCTCCAGAGCAGCCATTTTGGCAGCTCACCTCACAAAACACCTTCAGCCATCCAAACAGCGTATGACCTAAGAGCTTTGGCAGGTGCTCCTCTGTCCTTCTGCACAGACATGCATGAAGGATACATTTGGATGATCATTAGTGGGCTGCCTGCTCACTGACACGGCAGCAGAGCCTGCACTGAGGTAAGAGATGAGGTCTTGGTATCTACCCCATGTGACAAATCTCCTATGAATTCAACTGATCCAAGTTACTTCCCTTTTTATCTTCAAAGTCTTTCCAGAAATCACATGTAGGGGCAGGGTGTGTTGTGCTATGATGGTATAAATGTTTGATTTTGAGGGGGCGAGTTGGATACTTTGATGTCATCCCTTGTATAACTGACTCCAGTCTTCAAATCAAATCACAATCACAAAACCGACCTGAATAATGAGGCAATAAGGCAGGACTCAGGACTGCCAATCAGACAGGACAGGACAAGGCTCCGTTGGGACTCGCCTTGGCTCACCTTCCCTTTTCACTGCAGACTCCCGCAACAAACCCGCCAGCTAACGAGTGGACAAATGCTCTGCCTCCTCTTTGACGGGGATTGCAGTGTTTGCGTAATGGTGCCATCAGCAGCAAATCATTAGAGGGTTTCAGACTTCTACTTTGGGGTGCAGACATCACGATGGGAACCGCCGAAATTGGACAGGCACTTACAGTGTCTAACCAAAATAACTACCGTATTTCCTTGAATAGCTGCCGGGCATGTAATACGCGCCTGTCTTGAATTACTGCCGGGTAAAGCTAGCTCCCCAAATTTATTAGCACATGCTTACTTTTACCGCCGACACCACGAATGACGCTTCCCCTGCCAAAGTTTTCAAAATGGCGGAGGTTTTTTTATTTGCTGTTACTTTGTGCAAACCAGGGGTCTTGTTCCACAGCAATATCACACCAATGGTTGTGATATAAAACAACTTTAACACTCTTACTAATAGGCGCCACACTCTGTGAACCCTAACCAAACAAAAATAACAAACACGTTTCTGGAGAACATAGGCTCTGTAACACAGTATAAACGAAACATAAGAATTACCCAGAATTCCAATGCATCCATGACTCTTGGCTATATTATACACCGGCTAGGCAATCATAAAATTGCTGCGAAACACGTACAATGTGAGGTTCCTGTTCTCCGGCCTCCTGGTGGTAGAGGGTACTAGTGATCCCAGAGATCATTCTTGCACTACTCGGCTAGGCCAAGGCCGGTATGTTTTAAAGTTGTCGTAAAAACAACCGTCCAAAATTTTACAACTAATTGTAATCTTATAGGTGCCGACCATCAAGGCCGAGTTGCGACGAAAGAGTGTGTGGATGTTGCGATATTACGCCGAGTTAGTAAGTGAATTTGTTTGCTAATAGTAGCTACTAGCCGTACCCATGTATTTTCTATGGGCTGTTAGCATCGGGTTTTAATCCCGTTTCCTCCAATGTTTCTGATCCGATTGAATTCATATTTATGTCGAGTTGTTATTTTGGGTACTTAAATATGGTGACTGAGTATTGTGGCGTGTAAAGGCCAACTGCATTTTTAATGCTACAGTAAAGACAATGAATGAACACGGCCGCTGGAGCGCGGTTACACCTGTCATAGTGACAACACTGTCTACTGTCGTGTTTGTTATATTCTACATACATGTGGTTTTTAATATTGTTAATGTTATCAGTATTATTGCTAATAATGATGATAATAAGTGTAATTTATTTATACTATACTATACTAGCTAAAGTACCCACTACATTAAGTTAAAGTACCAATGATTGTCACACACACACACTAGGTGTGGTGAAATATGTCCTCTGCATTTGACCCATCCTATCCCCTTAGCAGAAAAACAGCCCCAAAGCATGATGTTTCCACCCCCATGCTTCACAGTAGGTATGGTGTTCTTGGGATGCAACTCAGTATTCTTCTTCCTCCAAACACGACGAGTTGAGTTTATACGAAAAAGGATACATGGATGATACAGTAGAGGATTGGGAGAATGTCATGTGGTCAGATGAAACCAAAAGAGAACTTTTTGGTATAAACTCAACTCGTCGTGTTTGGAGGAAGAAGAATACTGAGTTGCATCCCAAGAACACCACACCTACTGTGAAGCATGGGGGTGGAAACATCATGCTTTGGGGCTATTTTTCTGCTAAGGGGACAGGACGATTGATCCGTGTTAAGGAAAGAATGAATGGGGCCATGTATCGTGAGATTTTGAAACAAAATCTCTTTCCATCAGTGAGAGCTTTGAATGGTTGACGAAATACTTATTTTCCACCATAATTTACAAATACACTCTTTAAAATTCATACAATGTGAATTCCTGGATTTTTTTTCACATTCTGTCTCTCACAGTTGAAGTGTACCTATGATGAAAATTACAGACCTCTGTCATCATTTTAAGTGGGAGGACTTGCACATATAGGCATATGCACAGTGAGTACACCCTTCAACATTTTTTTCAAGGGAGAATACTAGAAGTTAAGCTTTGATATATTTTAGACTACTCCAGTATACAGTAAGCATACGTTATTTATCATATACATACATCATTTGTTGTATTTTCCTTTAAGTAATGCATGTGTACTTTGTTGTGGTTGCATAAAGCCTATTTGCACATTTTTGTTTGGCAGATTCTTTTCTCAGTCTATAATCATTTTTTTCTTTAGGACATTTCTCAGTTGTAATTACAAAGGGAAAATCACAACAATTTATTGCAACATTCACTTTCTCCCGCTATTTCCATTGCTACAAACACCTAAAAAAGACGGCACTTTCCAATTTTTGGGAAGAACTTCTGCAAATTAAGGCATCTAAAAAAGGCTGACAAGTTGATCTCAGTGTTCAATTAAAGTTTAATTTAAGATGCAAACTACCGTATTTTCGTACTATAAGTGGCAGTTTTTTTCATAGTTTGGCCTGGGGTGCGACTTATACTTAGGAGCAACTTATGTGTGAAATAATTAACACATTACCGTGAAATATCAAATAATATTATTTATCTCATTCGTGGAAGAGACGAAGAAAATCTCAGCAATCGTCACACACATGCCAGCAATCGTCACACGCACGTCAAGAATTTGGCAGGGGAGGGTCATGGCAGAAGTGCATTGAGGGTTATGGAATGCTAACTGCTATATGCTTTATGCTACTGCCGTAGCTATTAAAATGGATCATTTCATCGTTGGCGGAAACTTAGAAAAACTGAGAAGGCTGAACAAAAATGGCACCGAAGAGGAAATCATGTACTGCAGATTACAAGCTGGACGTAGTGAAATATGCAGCAGAAAACGACAAGAGGAAGCGCCGCATACCTTTAGAGTTGGTAGAGTTGTTTAGAAGCGACATCGAGGAAGAAGATTTCATCGGATTTATCGATTATGTCAGGGTTATTTGTTGACGAACCCGAAGATGCAGAGATGGAGGCAGGCATGGAGTGAGCAAACATGTTTTTAATATAAATCCTAAGACAAAACCAAACAAAGAGTTCAAACCAAAAGCACGTACGTGGGCGGATAAAGAACAAAGGGCTTTAGCATAGAAGCTAACAAGAAACAAAAAGGAACTTTAGCATGGAAGCTAGAGGATAACAAACAGAAAAACTGGAAATAGCTATGGCTAACAAAAACAGCTTATCGCTACGACGACCAGGATAAAATGTAGCACGACAGGTAGTAGCTGTAACAAAACAACAAGACACGATAGCAACGACAAAAGCGACATGTGGCAAAGACAATACAAATAACAATACAATGATCCAGCAACTGACACAAGACAAAGGAGGTACAAATAGGAGCCGGCTGATTGGCAACGGGTGTGGCCAGATGCCAATCAGCCGCAGCTAAAGGGGAACACAGCACTCAGGGAACAAGACAGGAAGCTGACAAAATAAGAGCTCTAGACAGGAACTAAGGACAGGAAATACTAAACACACTAAGGCTGAACACAGCACTCAGGGAACAAGACAGGAAGCTGACAAATTAAGAGCACTTGACAGGAACTAAAAGACAGGAAATACTAAACACATGAAACAGACAAATGCAGAGGAAAAAACTAAAACATAGACAAACTGTCAGGAGCAAGCCTGACAGATTAGGAGTGACAGATTGTTTGGTAAACATATAGCGTGTTCAATATGTTATAGTTATTATAATGACTCTTACCATAATATGTTACGTTAACATACCAGGCACCTTCTAAGTTGGTTATTTATGCGTCATATAACGTACACTTATTCAGCCTGTTGTTCACTATTCTTTATTTCTTTTAAATTGCCTTTCAAATGTCTATGCTTGGTGTTGGATTTTATCAAAGAAATATCCCCCAAAAATGTGACTTATACTCCAGTGCGACGTATATATATTTTTTCCTTCTTTATTATGCATTTTCGGCCGGTGCGACGTATAGAATCCAAAAAATACGGTAAACGTATTTTGTTAGATTTATTAAATTCTTGTGCTTTTTGGGGTTAGGGTAACAAAAAGCCCTTTTATTTTTATTTATTACAATTTCATACCATCATGAGCAGATTTAGTGACCCTTAAAATATCAAGTTTTTGAAAATGCTGCTGTAAAAGTAAGCTTTTAGGCCGCGACAATCAAATAAAAGCCCGCAAAATCCTGCACGGACTGATTTTAAAACACTGTTGGTCTTTGGAAAGACATTCTGTCAGTTAGTGTGGTGGCATCAGCCATCTGTTGTGAACGTGGCGTACTGCTGATCAAAAAGAAACTGGATAAACAAACTGCTTTGACAAGGTTCTGTCTTGTCCTGCATCACCGCTGCATCCAGCTGAATGGCAGCCAAGCTATCATCCCTCCTGACCAAAACCACCATGACAGCCATGAGCAGCAGCTTTAACAACAAGCAGCTTCCCCAATTTGCTGTGACAGAATTGAGAGTCCCTCCTTGCTTGTAGCCATGCTGTACCAAATCTGCCTTCAGAATCAACAATGCCTGTGCACTGTAAGAGAAAAGGCACATACAGTTGATAGATAATTGCCATAGCCAATCAGATCAGGAGTTGTTGACAGTAAGGCCTTCTAGCTGGCTTCACGTTGAACGTGACATTTACGCCTGCTGTGATTGGCTACTCACTTGAGAATCACAAGTGAGAATGTAATCATAAATTGTGAGTTGCGAGAGTAGGAAGTGCTATCCAAATCAACAGAGCCGCACCGAATCCACACTTGGCGTGCAGTGAAACCTGATATCTACTCACTTTTTTAAACCCGTGATTGCCGAAGAAGAGCAAAACGTTGATTAGGTTGCAGATATATACTTCTCCCATCCAAAGGCAAAACCTAGTAACTCACTTCTAGCTGATTTTGAAAAAACAAAGGAAAACCAATCCATCTTGATGCTGTCTTACAAAGATCTACAAAGTCATCAAACGTATAGATGTTTTCTTGAGCTTTCATTTTCTTGCCGATTGAGCCATGGATTGAATCTGCTCTCATGAACGTGTGCCCTTTCTCCAGATATTTTATCACAATCTCGGGTGGGCCCCATTCTGCGTTTGCATATTGGGCAAGACCTCCACAGTTATCTGCCCAAAAGAGTATGCAAGGGGAAGAATCAAGAACAATACATTTAATGAAGGTGCTTGCAACGTCCTGGGCCAATCTTCCAAATATCCCCTCGTGCCATAATATCACATAATCAGGTTGACCGTCGGCCCCCATTCGTGCAAATGTCTCATTAAAGACAATAAGGCGACTGACAAAGAAGCTCCGATTGGTCCCTTGAGATACTAGGTTTTTCTGTTGTATCTACGCGGTTATTGCTAGGTCCTGCCATGCGCGTAACAGCTTACTTACAGAAAAAATTACAATATCGGATACACTAATGTAAAGCATATCACCTAGGAACTCCAAAATTATTATCAGCTCAGTTTTGACCAAAATTGAGTTACTGGGTTTTGCCTTTGGACGGGAGACTTGCAAGGTCATATTCAAAGAAAGAAATATCAAGAGAAGCTCTATCTCGTGAGACAAGGTAAGCTGACACTTGAGCTAGCAAACCTGTGCCAGCCGGTGAAATGGTTTGTCCGCCACTTCCAATCCAATCAACCCCTGGCTTCCGGCTTCTGATGGGTGCTGCAAATTGTGAGTTCAAATATTTTTATTTAATTATTTTCTCACGTTAAATACGTTTTTACAGTTATTTTCATTTGGACAGTACCACGTAAAGATATATTTTAAATGCTGATGTAAGTGTTTGATTATAAAATGCGCACCGAAATAGAGTTGGTTCAAGCCCAGTTGTGTGAAAGTGTGTTTCTGTATAGTATTTCTGCAGCCGTGGTCATGTGGCGAACATCAATGATGGTATTATGAGAGGTATTTCTTAAAGTCAAACATCAATGAAGGCCAAGGTGTGAAATGCACGACCCGCCGTTAGTTGATGCACATCCTATCCGATCTGCAATGGGGTCAAATCAGGTCCACCCCAGCCCGACTCAGTTTCAGCTCTAACTGCAACATCAATAATGGATAAACGACAAGGGCTTGAACCAGCGTTCAGTCAGAGCATTTACTGACCTTTCCATGCAAAGGTATACTTACAATACACAGCTGACTGACTTTCACTCAGTCAATACTGAACGTTGCTAACAGATTCCATTATTTGACCACTCATGCGGTGCTAATGTAGAACTAAAACACTTTGGGTAGATTTTTAAGAAACAAGTTCAGAGTATAACTCTGAAAAACTCCATGTTCTACAATGTTTCATCTCATTGGCCTCGTCCTATTCGAGTCTAACAGGCTGAAATGAGGTTAAGACTCATCCACGATGATCCATCTCCTGTGTTTATTGGTATCTGTGGAATGTCTGCTTATATTTATTCAGCTCTGTGTTACAACAGTAAGGAAAACTTGTGTATAGCTTGGGTTGCGCTCAGGAGACTTAAATGGGGTCACTTGTGCCACACCCTCCCCGGTCTGAGAGTCCTGTGGAACATTCTGGGTATGAACATTAATAAAAAAGAGAGCAAAATAAACTAGGGCTATCAGAAAGTGGCTGCAGCTGGTCAGACCTCCAGAAGAGGCGATATATCAAAGCTGAAAGATTGAGTCTAGGCCTGACAAGTGGTGAAGTGCATATGTGGGTAAATGGTGTACAGTAGCAGGGTTGGGTATCATTCACATATGATCCGGGTGCCAAATCAGTCTTTTTGAAATGGTGCCAGTGCTTAAAGCACTACTGTAAAAGGAAAACGTTTGACCGGTACTTTTTAGAGGTGGTATAGTACCGAATATGATTCATTAGTATCGCGGTACTTTACTAGTTTTTGATTGATTGATTGAGAAGTTTATTGACATCTTAAAGAATTGAATCTATGTAATGCTTTAAAAAGGCAAATGGATGGCACAAAAAGCCAAAAGGCTTGTTTCCATTGTGGTCCATTACATATTCATCGCATACTTTCAAAATAAAATATATATACCGTATTTTTTGGAGTATACGTCGCACCTGCGAAAATGCATAATAAAGAAGGAAAAAAACATACATACTGCGCACTGGAGTATAAGTCGCATTTTTGGGGGAAATTTCCTTGATAAAATCCAACACCAAGAATAGACATTTGAATGGCAATTTAAAATAAATAAAGAATATTGAACAACAGGCAGAATAAGTGGCGAATTCTTATTGGTCGACATGTTTGATGATTGCTGAGATTTTCTTCGTCTCTTCCGCGAATGAGAGAAATAATATTATTTGATATTGTGTAATCTGCAGTACATGATTTCTTTTTCGGTGCCATTTTTGTTCAGCCCGTCTCAGTTTTTAGAAGTTACCGCCAACGATGAAATGATCCATTTTAATAGCTACGGCAGTAGCATATAGCAGTTAGCATTCCATGACCCACAATGCACTTCTGCCATGACCCTCCCCTGCCGAATTCTTGTTGGTCTACGTGTGTGCGACGATTGCTGACATTTTCTTGCTCTCTTCCGCGAATGAGATAAATTATATTATTTGATATTTTACGGTAATGTGTTAATACTTTCACACATAAGTCACTCCAGAGTATATGTCGCACCCCCAGCCAAACCATGAAAAAAACTGTGATTTATAATCCGAAAAATACGGTAATCTGTAACATGTATGTAATAAAATTATGTTTTTTTTTTTTTTTTTAAATGATGTACATTTATACAGTATAAATGACAGATAGTACCGGTATACCGTCTTTGATCTATTATTTTTGGTCATTTCCTGCATCTAACGTATGACAACATGTCCTTCAATCATTTTTTTTTATCAACATTGAAGACAAATCCTGTGGTACTAAATATTTACAATTTAGAAGGAAAAATACAAAAAGTCCTCTCAGGTCAAGTTCAGCGTTCTTACTCAAGAGAGGACTTTAAGGTGCACAGGGATTGCATTTCAATGACTTTGTCCGTGATAGTCGGACTTGACTGGATCAGCCTAAAGCCCACTACACTTTATTCAGACCTTATGTCTTGACTGAAAAGTCAGGGAGGGTTAAGTCTTAGAAAGCAGGCCTTTTAGCTCATGCATACTCTTCCAGGGGCTAGGAAGGACCAAGCTACCCATCCCGGGTTCAAGTGAGCCAAACCCCTGTGGGACTGGCGTGCCGAGGTGGCCGCCTGGCCAACAGATGCCTTGGCTGTGTCCTGATATGGATATTAGCAGTACGACTGCCATTTCCTTTAACCTTTCATCTGGAGCTTAGGGATGTGAATGTTGATGCTGCAGTATAAGAACGGGCTTTGGACAGCTTTACTTAGGCAGGAACAGGGTCTGGTCCACAGGTGGATGTGGGTGGAGTACATCACTTCAGTACTTGGGCATTATTGCTGTCCAAGTTTGTGTGTTTTCCTCCTAATCCTTCTGTAGGAGTGCTTCCGCTTCCTGTTCTATCCAATCACCCACTTCCTTTGTTTTGATACCAGCTTCCTTATTGTCCGTGGCCATGGCTTGGCACACTCTTTCCCGTGGTTTTATGTCACAAAGAGGGGACTTTATCTGGAAGGGCTCCCTCAGCGCACAGTCATGAAAATATAATGGTTCTCATTAGCCAGCATCATCATTCCCTTTCTAAGTGGCATCAGTGAAAGCTCCTGCAGCACTTTCTATGGGGACTCTGGTTCGGACACACTGACAAATGTCTGTGGCAAAAAATAGTAATAAACCCGGGAAAATGTCGAGTTGCTACCTGAGGCCTTTGCATGATTGATACTAAGGAGCCGGGTGAATGGTTGCTAGGGACTTTATTGCATGGTTACAAGAAATGCCAAGAAGGCAATACAGTGGGGCAAAAAAGTATTTAGTCAGCCACCGATTGTGATGACAGAGGTCTGTAATTTTCATTATAGGTACACTTCAACTGAGAGACAGAATGTGAAAAAAATCCAGGAATTCACATTGTAGGAATTTTAAAGAATTTGTTTGTAAAGTATGGTGGAAAATTATTATTTGGTCAACCATTCAAAACTTGCACTGATGGAAGGAGGTTTTGGCTCAAAATCTCACGATACATGGCCCCATTCATTCTTTCCTTAACACGGATCAATCGTCATGTCCCCTTAGGAGAAAAACAGCCCCAAAGCATGATGTTTCCACCCCCATGCTTCACAGTAGGTGTGGTGTTCTTGGGATGCAACTCAGTATTCTTCTTCCTCCAAACACGACGAGTTGAGTTTATACCAAAAAGTTATATTTTGGTTTCATCTGACCACATGACATTCTCCCAATCCTCTGCTGTATCATCCATGTATCCATTTTGGTATAAACTCAACTTGTTGTGTTTGGAGGAAGAAGAATACTGAGTTGCATCCCAAGAACACCAAACCTACTGTGAAGCATAGGGGTGGAAACATCATGCTTTGGGGCTGTTTTTCTGCTAAGGGTACAGGACGATTGATCTGTGTTAAGGAAAGAATGAATGGGGCCATGTATCGTGAGATTTTGAGCCAAAACCTCCTTCCATCAGTGAAAGCTTCGAATGGTTGACCAATTATTTATCTTCCACCATAATCTACAAATAAATTCTTTAAAATTCCTACAATGTAAATTCCTAGATTTTTTTCAACATTCTGTCTCTCATAGTTGAAGTGTACTTAAGATGAACATTACAGAACTCTGTCGTCATTTTAAGTGGGTGAACTTGCACAATCGGTGGCTGACTAAATACTTCTTTGCCCCACTGTAATCTGCTCATGTCCAAACAATATTGTGTGACACGTGCAGGTTTGCAAAAAGTCGATGACATTTTTAAGATGGTGTGGTAAACATAGTGTGTCAGTTAAAACTGGTATTGTCTGCATTTGATAATGGTGATGTAATGATACTGGACAAGCCACGTTGACAAGCAGCTTTACAATTGGAAGACACACAATTCTACCGCTTCTTCAAGTCTCAGCAAGTACTCACCTTACAAGCTTAATCGGTCCTGAGCTTGTTACTCAAAGCACTTGAAAGCTGTTTGCCCCAACAAAACTCAACCATTTTAACACTTTTCCTTTCTAAAAAGACATGTTACCTAATGTTTGCATACAAAATATTGTATGAAAAAACACATAATGGGATGTACGATCAATAACTGCAATTGTTTTATAAAGTAATATAATGATAATATACAGCAAAAAAAATTGGACTAAGCCTAGGCCCCTGGAGACATGCGTGGCTTCTCCTGCTTCAGTAAAGTACAAAAAAGCAGTGGTATGCTCGAAATGCCTCGCCAAGTCATGTTTTTGATTATTTCCTTTTTTTTAATTCAATGAAAACCTTTCTTTTTTTTTTCTTGGCACTGTCCATCCAATGGTTGAACAAAAAGTTATGTCCATCGCTAGTTAAAAGCTAATGCTAGCGATTAAGACTAAATGTTTTGGTCAAGTCTTACCTGGTTCTTTGTAGCATTTGCTACACCAACTAATGGCGGAGTTGCTGGTATCTCAAATGTTTGCTTGCAATTTAAATTAGGCAAGAGACAGCTCTTATTTCAAAACATTCTTAAATTGGACACTCTTAAAAGGGAACTGCACTTTTTTGGGGAAATTTGCCTATCGTTTACAATCATTGTGAGAGACAAAAAAAACTTTGTGTCTTTTATCTTTGTGTCTTTTATCTTTTTGTCCGTGACGTGATGATGATGTTTATTGTCTAAATCAGTGGTTCTCAAATGGGGGTACGCGTACCCCTGGGGGTACTTGAAGGTATGCCAAAGGATATGTGAGATTTTTTAAACATATTCTAAAAATAGCAACAATTAAAAAATCCTTAATAAATATATGTATTGAATTATACTTCAATAAAATATGAATGGAAGTTCATTAACCGTGAAAAAAAAATTACAACAATGCAATGTTTAGTGTTGACAGACATGTTCCATAAATACTGATGTTAAAGATTTTTTTTTTTTTTGTGAAGAAATGTTTAGAATTAAATTCATGAATCCAGATGGATCTTTATTACAATCCCCAAAAAGGACACTTTAAGTTGATAATTACTTCTATGTGTAGAAATCTTTATTTATAATTGAATCACATTACTTTTATATCTTTTTTTCCAAATAGTTTAAGAAAGACCACTAAAAATGAGCAGTATTTTTCACTGTTATACAATTTAATAAATCAGAAACTGATAACATAGTGCTGTATTTTACTTCTTTATCTCTTTTTTTCAACCAAAAATGCTTTGCTCTGCTTAGGGGGTACTTGAATTAAAAAAAATGGTAACATGGGGTACATCACTGAAAAAAGGTTGAGAACCACTGGTCTAAATGTACAGTCAGTGAAAATGAATTTCCCCACGGGGACCAACAGATCTAAATCAAAATCTAAATTATTTGTTAACTTGTCAACTTTCAAATTGAGTTGTTGCCATCACCGTGACGAGGTTGGGGGTCACAATGTGTCAACGAGAGCGATACAAGCCAACACTTTCATGTAGGAATGACAGTTGGAAAATGTTTTGATGACGAACAAGTCACGTGAAACAAAACGTGGGACAGCCAAACCCTTTTCCTCCCAAAGTGTATTTTGCACAAATGTCAATGAACTAAGAACATTTGCTATTTGTGGAGCTTAGAACATCAAATTGAATACAATTTGGAGCATATCCAACTGCAGAGTCAGCAGTCAAATGTGATATTGCTGAAAGACATCCCTCATAAGACCAAACTATACAAGTAATAACATTCCAAGTAAGCTTTACTGTTCGTCTGTTGTCAAAAGATGAACCATCCTTTGTGTCTTCTATGCTGATGACACACCAACCATGGTCTCCTGACACAAGATGTCGTAACTTACAGCAAACATTGGCAGGTGCTGCCAGCTCTAACAGTGAACTGCGGCGTGTGCAAGCAAGACCTTCGCCGTCTCGATGATGAGCTCACCAACTGACAGATGGTGTTTGTTACAACGCCACTTCCCTTTTGTGCCCCATTCACAGGAGCACAAAATGCCATGCCTTCATTCTGCAAGAATTCATCTGCCTTCATTAAAATTTTCGCCAGGTCAGTTCTGGCAAACCTGCCGTGTGCCCAAATACTGGCAGGAAGGAGTTCGTACAGTGGGGCAAAAAAGTATTTAGTCAGCCACCGATTGTGCAAGTTCTCCCACTTAAAATAATGACAGATGTCTGTAATTTTCATCATAGGTACACTTCAACTGTGAGAGACAGAATGTGGAAAAAAAAATCCAGGAATTCACATTGTAGGAATTTTAAATAATTTATTTGTAAATTATGGTGGAAAATAAGTATTTGGTCAACCATTCAAAGCTTTCACTGATGGAAGGAGGTTTTGGCTCAAAATCTCACGATACATGGCCCCATTCATTCTTTCCTTAACACGGATCAATCGTCCTGTCCCCTTAGCAGAAAAACAGCCCCAAAGCATGATGTTTCCACCCCCCATGCTTCACAGTAGGTATGGTGTTCTTGGGATGCAACTCAGTATTCTTCTTCCTCCAAACACGACAAGTTGAGTTTATACCAAAAAGTTATATTTTTGTTTCATCTGACCACATGACATTCTTCCAATCCTCTGCTGTATCATCCATGTATCCATTTTGCTTTGGGGCTGTTTTTCTACTAAGGGGACAGGACGATTGATCCGTGTTAAGGAAAGAATGAATGGGGCCATGTATCGTGAGATTTTGAGCCAAAACCTCCTTCCATCAGTGAGAGCTTTGAATGGCTGACCAAATACGTATTTTCCACCGTAATTTACAAATACATTCTTTAAAATTCCTAAAATGTGAATTCCTGGATTTTTTTTTTCACATTCTGTCTCTCACAGTTGAAGTGTACCTATGATGAAAATTGCAGACCTCTGTCATCATTTTAAGTGGGAGAACTTGCACAATCGGTGGCTGACCAAACACTTTTTTGCCCGACTGTATATACCAGTCACAAAGAGACACGCTATTGTCTGATTGCCAGCCTTCTGACATCTGGTCTTAACGTGGGGGTCATTTATCGTGAGGCGCCTCCTTTACCACTTATTACAGTAATCAGCCATTTACTAATATACTGCTCAGCCAGCACTGGCGAGGACCAGAGAAGAGGCTCCAGGCAGAGAGGAGGCGCTGGTAGCTGCAGGGAGAGGAAGGATATGGTTGAGTGCAGATTCACTGATTTATTCCCCTGGCTGGGCCATGACAGCTCTTAATGTGCAGGCCTTGTTTAGTTGGCACATCAAGTGCACCAACATGTCTGCAGGCAAGGGGAGCTGCTGAATCATCATTAAGCAGGCATTACATCACACCATGTGACTGGACACGCAAGTCCAAACTGTGTCTTTCACCATTTGGGCCTGCAAACTTTGATAGACTATAGTCATAGGGGACAATTAGGAATGTGATGTCATATACAGAAATAACATTTGTCGCTGACGATTATATTTGTCAACAATAATCGTGACGTCGTTGTGTTGTCCTGAAGTCCATCCATCCATCCATTTCTACCGCTTATTCCCTTTGGGGCTCTGGTGCCTATTTCAGAAGTCAATTGTTAATATTCTTTACATAATTTCTTGATAATATATTTGTATTAGTGACTGCAATGCTTTAAAGGCCTACTGAAATGAGATTTTCTTATTAAACGGGGATAGCAGGTCCATTCTATGTGTCATACTTGATCATTTCGAGGTATTGCCATATTTTTGCTGAAAGGATTTAGTAGAGAACATCGATGATAAAGTTCGCAACTTTTGGTCGCTAATAAAAAAGCCTTGCCTGTACCGGAAGCCATAGACGATGACGTCACCCGTGTGAGGGCTCCTCACATCCTTAAATTGTTTATAATGGGAGCCTCCAGCAAAAAGAGCTATTTGGACCGAGAAAACGACAATTTCCCCATTAATTTGAGCGAGGATGAAAGATTTGTGGCTGAGGGTATTGATAGCGAAGGACTAGAAAAAAATAAAATAAAAATAAAGTTTAAAAAAAGGCGACTGAATTGTGAGCTGTTCAGATGTTTTTAGACACATTTACTAGGATAATTCTGGAAGATCCCTTATCTGCTTATTGTTTTATTAGTGTTTTAGTGAGATTTTAAAGATTGTAAAGTCATACCTCGAGGTCGGATGGCTGCGGTGAACGGCAGTGTCTCAGAGAGAAGCCGAGGAGCCAAGCTCACAGCTGCCTTTTTTGACATGACAGCTGCTGCAGGACGACAAATAATCCATTGATGTCTCCGGTAGATATATATCACAATTTTTCCATCCAAAAACATGCCGGTTGACGTAGAGAAAACATGTTCGCTTGACCCCTCCGCTTCACAACAAACAAAGAAACACCGGCTGTGTCTCTGTGCTAAAGACAGCTGCAATCCAGAGCTTTCCACCAACTGCATTGTTCTTTATAGTCTCCATTATTAAATGAACAAATTGCAAAAGATTCACCAACACAGATGTCCAAAATATTGTGTAATTACGCCATGAACAGAGACGACTTTTAGCCGGGTTTGGTGCAGCGCTAATATTTCCTTACAGTCTGTGACGTCACGCATACACGTCATCATTCCGCGACGTTTTCAACAAGAAACTCGCGGGAAATTTAAAATTGCAATTTAGTAAACTAAAAAGGCCGTATTGGCATGTGTTGCAATGTGAATATTTCATCATTGATGTATAAACTATCAGACTGCGTAGTCGGTAGTAGTGGGTTTCAGTAGGCCTTTAATTTGGAGCTAAAGTTGTTTATAATTTTTGTACATAGGGCTGAGCGATATATCACGGGTTTGTCTCTGAGCGATATAGAAAATGACTATATGGCTATATTCGGGTATACGTTCTCACGCAGTTGCTCTTAGCTACGGGCATTACACTAAAGGCTCTTCCCACTCCTTCGTGTGTGTCCTTCTCACGGACAGCAAACGCACAAACTTACACACGTCACATACTCTCACGTCATACGTCACATACGTATACGCCGTCGCAGAGCAGAGAGGTAGCAGACTGGGTAACGTTAGCTGGGGTGCTAGCGAAGCCGTGCTAGTGGTAATACAAGAGAAAGAAGGTGCTAATGAAGGAAAAATTTACTCCCAAGAAAAACAGCAGGGGGTCCATCGTCTGGCGGTGGTTCGGCTTCAAGCAGGAAGATGTCGAATAGACAACTTTAATTTGTCAAGTGTGGGGCACAAGTGTTGCTACCAAAAGCAGCATTAGTGCTAATATGTAGCATCATTTAAAAAGTCATCTGCGAATAACTTTAATAAATACAGTTTTGGTCAATTAACTTAGTTGTGATTTCCTTCTCTGCATGAAAGTTTCAAATGAGCATATATAAATGCTGTATGAAGAAGAATGTTTTAATGTAGACACATAGAATCAACATACTGCTGTGATTATATGCATCAAATGTTAATTCAAGGATAAGGAAAAATATCGATATATTTATCTTGTATTGCGATATGGCCTAAAAATATCGAGATATTAAAAAAAGGCCATATCCCCCAGACCTAATTGTACGCTATAATCGGTAAACAGCAGTTAGATGATGTCACTTCCGCTAAATCACTTCCTGTTAGTTGACTTCCGGCATTTGTTCGAAAGCAAGTCGTACATGTTGCGGTCTTCTGTAGTAATTTCTGTTGCCATTCTTCACAAGGCGGCAAAGAAGCAATGTCTTTTTCACTTTAGTGTTCTCGTGAGACTTGTAAAAACGCCAACTCAACACCAAGCCAAACCGGAGTCAATAAAGAGAACGTCGTTGTCAGCTTGATCATCTCGGCTATGACGAATTGTCAAAAGTAAATGGTCAAGCTTACAACTTCATTGACTCCGGTTTGGCTTGGTGTTGAGTTGGCGTTTTTACACGTCTCACGAGAACACTAAAGTCATCAGTCGGCGCCAGTGCTGACATGTAAAGTGTGAGGATATTGCCTCTTGTTAAAAACATGAATATCTTGCTTATTTTGCGAATCGGACCTTGTTTTTATATCAGTACATCTGTGATAGACCAGTATTTACGTCGACAAGACCAAGGAGGTTATCATCTGCACCAGTACAGCCCCGCTCCACTCTTCATCAACGGCACAGCAGTGGAGACGGTAAGCATACTCCTGAAATTCAGCACCTCTCCCGAAAACCTCCAGGAACAAATTTTCTCCCGAAAATCTCCCGAAATTCAGCCGGAGCTGGAGGCGGCGTGGCATCCAGCTCCATGCGGACCTGAGTGACGTGTCGACAGCCTGTTTTCACGTCCGCTTTCCCACAATATAAACAGCGAGCCTCCCCGATGACGTTATAACTGTAGAATGATCGAGGGCGAGTTCTTGGTTTCTTATGTGGGTTTATTGTTAGGCAGTTTCATTACCGTCCTCCCAACCCGGTAAAAACACACAACAACAGCAGTCACGTTTTCGTCTACCGTAAAGCAGTTCGTCTGCCTTAAACAGCAATGTTGTGACACTCTTAAACAGGACAATACTGCCATCTACTGTACAAAAAATAGAATAGAATGTACTTTATTGATCCCTGGGGGAAATTCAGCACCACAGTTCGCTCACAATAAACAATGATAATAATAAATAATATAATATATAATATATTATATATATAATTATATAATGTATGAATAATATAAATATATTCTACATATATTCTACATTTAAGTGGAGTCAAGGAACATATGCATTATACTGTTTATACAGTCTGATGGCTGTCTGTATGAACGTAGTGTGTTACATTTTGGGAGTCTGAGCCTTCCACTGAACATGCTCATTCTCTCCGCGAGGTCCGAGTGTAGTGGGTGGGAGGTGTTGTCCATAATGGCAAGGAGTTTTCAACCCTAAACTCAACAATGAGTAGATGAGTGTTATGTGTGTGTTTATGTGTAAATAAATAAACACTAAAATTCAAGTATTTCATTTGTATATACAGGTACTCCGGCTTCCTCCCACTTCCAAAAACAAGCACCTGGGGATAGGTTGATTGGCAACACTAAATTGGCCCTAGTGTGTGAATGTGATTGTGAATGTTGTCTGTCTATCTGTGTTGGCCCTGCGATGAGGTGGCGACTTGTCCAGGGTGTACCCCGCCTTCCGCCCAATTGTAGCTGAGATAGGCACCAGCGCCCCCCCACAAGGGAATAAGTGGTAGGAAATGGATGGGTGGATGGATGGATGGATATATATATATATATATATATATATATATATATATATATATATATATATATATATATATATATATATATATATATATATACATATATATATATATATATATACATATATATGTATATATGTAGGTGTGGGAAAAAATCACAAGACTACTTCATCTCTACAGATCTGTTTCATGAGGGGTTCCCTCAATCATCAGGAGATTTCTACAGATCTGTTTCATGAGGGGTTCCCTCAATCATCAGGAGATTTAAATCTCCTGATGATTGAGGGAACCCCTCATGAAACAGATCTGTAGAGATGAAGTAGTCTTGTGATTTTTTCCCACACCTACATATTGCGCTCTACCACGGTATCGAGCACTATTCTCCGGATAATCCAATCAAGACATATATATGTATATGTATATATATATATATATATATATATATATATATATATATATATATATATGTATATATATATATATATATATATATATATATATATATATATATGTATATATATATATATATATATATATATATATATATATACAGTATATATATATATATATATATATATGAAATACTTGACTCTTAACCACGCACCAACCACACCCCCAGCCCCACATCGACCACGCCGCCCACCTCCCAAAATCGGTTGGCAGGTATGATGGTAAGCAGCACCAGGTTCCTGGGGGTGCAGATAGCTGACAATATGACCTGGTTCCTTCACACCGGAGCTCTTTTAAAAAGAACTCAGCAGCACTTTTTGATTGGGATGAAAAGAACACAGCTCCCTCCCCCAGATTTTGTATAGAGAGCCTACTGACCAACTGCATCTCTGCCTGGACTGGAGCCTGCAGTGCCTCAGACTGGAAGTCTTTGCAGAGAGTGGTGAGGACAGCGGAAAGTATCATAAGGACTCCTCTCCCACCAATCCAGGAAATCGCAAAAAGCCGCTGCCTGACCAGGGCTCAGAAAATCTGTAGAGACTCCTCCCACCCCCAATGAGGACTGTTTTCACTTCTGGACTCTAGAAAGAGGTTCCGCAGCCTCCGTAGCAGAACCTCCAGGTTCTGTAACAGCTTCTTTCCTCAGGCCAAAAGACTCTTGAAATCATAACAATCCCCTCAATTTCCCCCAGAAACGGACTAACTAGCTGGAATATAAAGACAATATAACATACATCCATCATTTTTATTTAAATTT
This sequence comes from Nerophis ophidion, assembly GCF_033978795.1. Lineage (NCBI taxonomy): Eukaryota > Metazoa > Chordata > Actinopteri > Syngnathiformes > Syngnathidae > Nerophis > Nerophis ophidion. Next base: position 20,636,772 of record NC_084624.1, on the reverse strand, counting down.
TCCTGAAGGAACTCTCCTAAAGGAATCAATAAAGTACTATCTATCTAAACGTGGATGCATATGCAAAAGTGCAATATATTTATCCGTACAGTCATCTATTTATTTATATCTGCACCTTATTGCTCTTTTATCCCGCACTACAATGAGCTAATGCAACACAATTTCGTTCTTATCTGTACTGTAAAGTTCAAATTTCAATGACAATAATAAGAAGTCTAAGTCTAAGTTAAAGACATGATGTCTGACATTTGGAGGGAGGTCTTAGCCTCGGGAAGACTGTTAACTTATGCTTTGCTAGCTAGCTAACAAGAGTGAGACCAAGTTGTGTGAAAAATATCTTTAAGTATCAATTTAGCCAAAGTCAGCCAGCTAAACTTGGTCTGCATCAATTCAACTTTTTAAAGCAGCGTTAATTTGCAATGTCATAAAAAAAGCTCTTAAACAGAGAGAAAGGCAGGTGTATTAAACATTCAATCTATTAAATAGCAAACATTTTAATAATAATCATAGATAAAATTCTCCACATTGAGTCTATTGGAGTGTTAAAACTGTCACTAGTTAATCAATTAACCTACTCAGTGACCTTGTGGTTGGAGTGTCCGTCCTGAGACTGGAAGGTCGGGAGTTCAAAACCCGGCCGAGTCATACAAGATACGAGATTATTGAAAATGGGACTCATTACCTCCCTGCTTGGCACTCAGCATCAAGTGTTGGAATTGGGGGTTAAATTACCAAATGATTTCCGAGCGTGGCACACGCTGCTGCTCACAGCTCTCCTCACCTCCCAGGGGTTGAACACAGGGATGGGACGAATGCAGAGGACACATTTCACCACACCTAGTGTGTGTGTGACAATCGTTGGGACTTTAACTTTCACTTTAATAATCAGTATATCAGCGTGCAGCTTTTTAAACATCACTAAATGATTTTATTTATGAGGAAGTTAGATTTTGTGTTTTGTTTGTTTTCATTGCTGCTATTTTAACTGTTTTTTTTTATATACAAAAACAAGGGTAATTGTTATTTTTTTCACAATTTGCCTTTCCTTTCTTTTGAATGAACAACATTTTATTAGTCATTTTAATTTAACAGCTGAATGAGCAGCACAGTTACAGTATAAATAAATATTTAAGAACTGTTGTTGTTGTTGTATGAAAGCGTAGGAGTACAACATTGTGTCTCAGTATGAGTTTTCTTCAGTTATTTATGAATTAGCATGGACAATGATGTCCTACGTACATCAAATACATTACACCGGCTGTAGATTCCTCAATATATAAAATTGTGGTGTGAAAATATGACGTTATATTGCTGAAAAAACAGAAATAGCCACACCTTAGGTCAGCTTTTACTGAAGAAAATGCTAAACAATTGTTATCATACATACAATACATTTACAACAGTTTAATGAACACATTTGAATATTTACTTCATTAACTCGTTTCTTTTTTTAAATGTTTTGTCTACCTGGCCACACACTCTTATTATCTCTTGTTAGTGTATTCACTCACTGTTATCAATCATCAATCAAAGTTTACTTATATAGCCCTTAATCACAAATGTCTCAAAGGGCTGCAAAAGCCACAACCACATAATACTTAAAAAGCAAGATATGCTATCAAAGGAATCAATAGCTTCTGAGCTTCTTGTTTTCGGGCAGATTGTCGATGTTTTTCTGCCCAAACGCATCAGTTCCAAAGAAGTTTACAATAGTGGAATAATAGAAACTATGCTGAGCAGTCAATGAATGAAGAGAAGCCATGATGACATGGTATAAAAAACACCGTAACGCTCACTTACATTTAATCAAGCACTTTAATGTCATGTGTGACAGCGAACACAGCGTATCTGGGGACTGCTATGATATGTGGTGATGTTTTAACCAGTGTTGTAGTGCTGTGGTAAACATGTTTCCAGATCTATTTTTTGAGAGACTCCATAGCTGGGGAGTTACATTTACTTTTTAGTAGTCACTTTGTGGAAAAATGGTACTTGTCAGAGTAGTTTTAATGTACCATACTTTTTACTTCTGCTTGAGTATTTTGGATACAAATAAACACTACTTTTACTCCATCACATTGAGTTTCATTCCAATCGATACATTTATTTAAATAACAATTATTTCTAATTATCGATTAAGGATTGCAAAGACGCATCCTTATGCTTCCTACAGGCACTGTCACATGACTCTGCTTAGCCAAGCCGATTAAAGCATTATTGACGATTGATTATATTTCACTAGTCAAACAGGAAAAAAGTACAGTTACCGATTGTGCAAGTTCTCCCATTTAAAATGATGACAGAGGTCTTTAATTTTCATCATAGGTACACTTCAACTATGAGAGACAGAATGTGGGAAAAAAATCCAGGAGTTCACATTGTAGGAATTTTAAATAATTTATTTGCAAATTATGGTGGAAAATAAGTATTTGGTCAACCATTCAAAGCTCTCACTGATGGAAGGAGGTTTTGGCTCAAAATTTCACGATACATGGCCTCATTCATTCTTTCCTTAACATGGATCAGTCGTCCTGTCCCCTTAGCAGAAAAACAGCCCCAAAGCATGATGTTTCCACCCCCATGCTTCACAGTAGGTTTGGTGTTCTTGGGATGCAACTTAGTATTCTTCTTCCTCCAAACACGACGAGTTGAGTTTATACCAAAATGGATACATGGATGATACAGCAGAGGATTGGGAGAATGTCATGTGGTCAGATGAAACCAAAATAGAACTTTTTGAATGGTTGGAATGACCAAATACTTATTTTCCAGAAACAATTACAAATAAATTATTTAAAATTCCTACAATGTGAATTCCTGGATTTTTCCCCCACATTCTGTCTCTCACAGTTGAAGTGTACCTATGATGAAAATTACAGATCTCTGTCATCATTTTAAGTGGGAGAACTTGCACAATCGGTGGCTGACTAAATACTTTTTTGCCCCACTGTATAGGAAGCTGAAATATGTCAGTATTTCCAAAGTATATGATCAAATATAAACCTACTTACTTGTTTAATAAATGTCAGAATGTTCCCAAAGAAGACACGTTAATGACGTGACATGACACCAGCATATCCCGGATGTTTGAGACAACTGGTAAGGAGAGACCTAAAACAGTTGACTAAAAAACTATATTTTTGTATGTCTGAGATGATCCTAATAACCACAAGTGTTGTTTAAACACATTAAAGCATTAGCAACAACATCAAAAAGCAGTGGATATTTGTACTTATCTGTTAGATCTGTAGCTCTAAAGTTACTCACGCTAGCTTTTTAGCATGTAGCATTATCTTCTTCTTCTGTATTTACACCTAACATAGCTAAACAAGCTGAAATGGTCACAATCGTCCACCGACTTTAGGAGAGGCACACTGCGAATGTTCAGCAATCACATTAGCGATAAAGGCATGGAAACTACAACATGTAAGTTAAGTTAAGTTAAAGTACCAATGATTGTCACACACACACTAGGTGTGGTGAAATTTGTCCTCTGCATTTGACCCATCCCCTTGATCACCTCCTGGGAAGTGAGGGGAGCAGTGGGCAACAGCGGTTCCACGCTCGGGAATCATTTATGGTGATTTAACCCCCAATTCCACCCCTTGATGCTGAGTGCCAAGCAGGGAGGTAATGGGTCCCATTTTTATAGTCTTTGGTATGACTCGGCCGGGGTTTGAACTCACAACCTACCGATCTCAGGGTGGACACTCTAACCACTAGGCCACTGTAGCTGTGAAAATATAAGAAACTTAATTATTTGACAAATTAGACTCATTTAGTGCATAGAAACATACTGACTGTAAAAAGTGACATGACATCAGACAAGGCAGCAAAATAATGTTCAATGATTACTTTTAAATGAGGAAAAAAATAACATTTATATCATGTGGTGTCATCTGTGTCAGTAGAAATGTTCACAAGAATTCCACTTCTAACGAGAGGAAACGCACACACCAACTACAATTGTAGTCCCATTAAAAAATAACTACTAAATAAATCAAAAGTTACTCAGCACTTGAGTAGTTCTTTCACAGAATACTTACTTTTACTCAAGTCATTCCTTTGATGGATACTTTTTACTTTGACTTGAGTCATATAAAATAACCTTAAGTACAATTTTAGGTACTCCAGCCACCTCTGAGAGATTGACAGTGAAAAAGTGCACACAAGCTAATGTAAGTTAATATAAGTGTATCAGTGCCATTCCACTGTCAGCAGTGTTGGTTGTTCAAGTGGATTCAGCCACATGTGAGATTGGAGGAACGCCAGCATGTGAGCTTGTCAGAGCAAACACTAACGCCTGCTGTCTTCTGCTCAAACAGCTCTGGGAATTCAATACATGAAGATTCATTTTTGCGGTTTTTCTTGTTGGCTGATGCTGCAAACAAAAAAACCTGCGTGGCAGAACATTTTGATCTTCGCTTAAACAGAGGCGTGAGAAGCCTTTTTTTTTAAAGCGAGACCAGAGGGGTCAGGGGAGAGGGAGGGCGTGTGGTTTGTGTGCTATATGTGGATGTTTCCGATGCCGTATGTCAGACAGTCTCCCACAGGCACTTACATCAGCACCGGCGTTTTCATCCAGGTTTCTAAATTCACCACACATAATCTTCTCCAGATTATAGAAATACGTTAGTCAAAGTACATCTTGTATAGATTTACTGTCCACTGAAAATGTCATGTGAAACGTCATTACAGAGATATTTGCATCTTATCTACGATCTAGCATGGTGGTGGTAGAGCCATTGTCTGCAGACACTGAAGAGCTGCGGTTTATTGAGACAAACTGGGCCACGTGGCAAGTTTGTAACACAATCAAAAACCCAAAAAAACCTCCAAGATAAGTTCCAAAGGTAAAGGAGATGGAGTGGCCAAATATGTGAATCTGCAGCAGAAGACATCTACCAGGTCTGTAATTGCAGTTGGGCTCCAGCCGTCAGGCAGGCAGAAACATCCAAAGAAGTAAGGCAAGTATTCACAATGATGTTTATACAGAAGTACCTTAACTTACAAGCAATTTCATATTTGAGCTTTTTATGTCATGCTTCAAGTTGCAAGCATGTTGACAGGAAGTTAAAGGCCTACTGAAACCCACTACTACCGACCACGCAGTCTGATAGTTTATATATCAATGATGAAATATTAACATTGCAACACATGCCAATACGGCCTTTTTAGTTTGCTAAATTGCAATTTTAAATTTCCTGAGAGTTTCTTGCTGAAAACGTCGCGGAATGATGATGTGTACGCGTGACGTCACGGACTGTTAGGAAATATGAGCGCTGCGCACACACACAGCTAAAAGTTGTCTGCTTTAATTGCATAATTACACAGTATTTTGGAGATCTGAGTTGCTGAATCTTTTGCAATTTTTTCAATTAATAGAGGAGCCCGCACACAGGTGACGTCATCGTCTGCGACTTCCGGTAAAGGCAGGGCTTTTCTGTTAGCGACCAAAAGTTGCGAACTTTATCGTGGATGTTCTCTACTAAATCCATCCATCCGTCCATCATCTTCCGCTTATCCGAGGTCGGGACGAGGGGGCAACAGCTTAAGCAGGGAAACCCAGATTTCCCTCTCCCCAGCCACTTCGTCTAGCTCTTCCCGGGGGATCCTGAGGCGTTCCCAGGCCAGCCGGGAGACATAGTCTTCCCAACGTGTCCTGGGTCTTCCCCGTGGCCTCCTACCGGTTGGACGTGCCCTAAACACCTCCTTAGGGAGGCATTCGGGTGGCATCCTGACCAGTAGCCCGAACCACCTCATCTGGCTCCTCTCGATGTTAAGGAGCAGCGGCTTTACTGTGAGTTCCTCCCGGATGGCAGAGCTTCTCACCCTATCTCTAAGGGAGAGCCCCGCCACACGGCGGAGGAAACTCATTTCGGCCGCTTGTACCCGTGATCTTATCCTTTCGGTCATGACCCAACGCTCATGAGGATGGGAACGTAGATCGACCGGTAAATTGAGAGCTTTGCCTTCCGGCTCAGCTCCTTCTTCACCACAATGGATCGGTACAACGTCCGCATTACTGAAGACGCCGCACCGATCCGCCTGTCGATCTCACGATCCACTCTTCCCTCACTCGTGAACAAGACTCCTAGGTACTTGAACTACTCCACTTGGGGCAGGGTCTCCTCCCCAACCCGGAGATGGCATTCCACCCTTTTCCGGGCGAGAACCATGGACTCGGACTTGGAGGTGCTGATTCTCATTCCGGTCGCTTCACACTCGGCTGCGAACCGATCCAGCGAGAGCTGAAGATCCCGGTCAGATAAAGCCATCAGGACCACATCATCTGCAAAACCAGAGACCTAATCCTGCGGTTACCAAACCGGAACCCCTCAACGCCTTGACTGCGCCTAGAAATTCTGTCCATAAAAGTTATGAACAGAATTGGTGACAAAGGACAGCCTTGGCGGAGTCCAACCCTCACTGGAAATGTGTTCCACTTACTGCCGGCAATGCGGACCAAGCTCTGGCACTGATCCTACAGGGAGCGGACCGCCACAATAAGACAGTCCGATACCCCATACTCTCTGAGCACTCCCCACAGGACTTCCCGAGGGACACGGTCGAATGCCTTCTCCAAGTCCACAAAGCACATGTAGACTGGTTGGGCAAACTCCCATGCACTCTCAAGAACCCTGCCGAGAGTATAGAGCTGGTCCACAGTTCCACGACCAGGACGAAAACCACACTGTTCCTCCTGAATCCGAGGTTCGACTATCCGGCGTAGCCTCCTCTCCAGTACACCTGAATAAACCTTACCGGGAAGGCTGAGGAGTGTGATCCCACGATAGTTGGAACACACCCTCCGGCCCCCCTTCTTAAAGAGAGGAACCACCAGCCCGGTCTGCCAATACAGAGGTACCGCCCCCGATGTCCACGCGATGCTGCAAAGTCTTGTCAACCAAGACAGCCCCACAGCATCCAGAGCCTTAAGGAACTCCGGGCGGATCTCGTCCACCCCTGGGGCCTTGCCACCGAGGAGCTTTTTAACTACCTCAGCGACCTCAGCCCCAGAAATAGGAGAGTCCACCACAGATTCCCCAGGCACTGCTTCCTCATAGGAAGACGTGTTGGTGGGATTGAGGAGGTCTTCGAAGTATTCCTTCCACCTATACACAACATCCGCAGTTGAGGTCAGCAGAACACCATCCGCACCATACACGGTGTTGATAGTGCACTGCTTCCCCTTCCTGAGGCGGCGGACGGTGGTCCAGAATCGCTTCGAAGCCGTCCGGAAGTCGTTTTCCATGGCTTCCCCGAACTCCTCCCATGTCCGAGTTTTTGCCTCCGCGACCGCTGAATCTGCACACCGCTTGGCCTGTCGGTACCGTTCAGCAAAAATTTGGCAATATCTCGAAATGATCAATTATGACACATAGAATGGACCTGCTATCCCCGTTTGAATAAGAAAATCTCATTTCAGTAGGCCTTTAATATAGTGCTACACTTTGCTGTTTCTGCCTCGTCCACACAGGACACAAAACTGTTTAAGTTAAAGTAATGGCACCGTTCCCAAAGTATGTGGGCTCTATTGATAACCTCACTAACAACTTTAACCGCGCCCTGCGCGAAACCATTGATAACATAGCACCGCTAAAGTTAAAAAAGGCTCCAAAAAAGCGTACCCCGTGCTTTACAGAAGAAACTACAGCTCAGAAATTATTATGTAGAAAGCTGGAACGCAAATGGCGCACGACTAAACTTGAGGTGCACCATCAAGCATGGAGTGATGGTTTAATAACTTATAAACACATGCTTACCTTAGCTAAAGCTAAATATTACTCAAATCTCATCCACCGTAATAAAAACGATCCTAAATTTTTGTTTAGTACGGTAGCATCGCTAACCCAACAAGGGACTCCTTCCAGTAGCTTCAACCACTCAGCTGATGACTTTATGCAATTCTTTAGTAAGAAAATTGAAGTCATTAGAAAGGAGATTAAAGACAATGCGTCCCAGCTACAACTGGGTTCTATTAACACTGACACGATTGTATATACGGCGGATACTGCCCTCTAAAACAGTTTCTCTTGTTTTGAGGAAATAACATTAGAGGAATTGTTACAACGTGTAAATGGAATAAAACAAACAACATGTTTACTTGACCCTCTTCCTGGGAAACTGATCAAGGAGCTCTTTGTATTATTAGGTCCATCAGTGCTAAATATTATAAACTTATCACTTTCCTCGGGCACTGTTCCCCTAGCATTCAAAAAAGCGGTTATTCATCCTCTTCTTAAAAGACCTAACCTCGATCCTGACCTCATGGTAAACTACAGACTGGTGTCTCACCTTCCCTTTATTTAAAAAATCCTCGAAAAAATTGTTGCGGAGCAGTTAAATGAACACTTAGCGTCTAACAATCTATGTGAAACCTTTCAATCCGGTTTCAGGGCAAATCACTCCACAGAGACAGCCCTCGCAAAAATGACTAATGATCTATTGCTAACGATGGATTCTGATGCGTCATCTATGTTGCTGCTCCTCGATCTTAGCGCTGCTTTCGATACCGTCGATCATAATATTTTATTAGAACGTATCAAAACACGAATTGGTATGTCAGACTTAGCCCTGTCTTGGTTTAACTCTTATCTTACTGATTGGATGCAGTGCGTCTCCCATAACAATGTGACCTCGGACTACGTTAAGGTAAGGTGTGGAGTTCCCCAGGGTTCGGTCCTTGGCCCTGCTCTCTTCAGCATCTACATGCTGCCGCTAGGTGACATCATACGCAAATACGGTATTAGCTTTCACTGTTATGCTGATGACACACAACTCTACATGCACCTAAAGCTGACCAACACGCCGGATCGTAGTCAGCTGGAGGCGTGTCTTAATGAAATTAAACAATGGATGTCCGCTAACTTTTTGCAACTCAACGCCAAAATAACGGAAATGCTAATTATCGGTCCTGCTAGACACCGACCTCTATTTAATGATACAACTCTAACATTTGACAACCAAACAATTAAACAAGGCGACACGGTAAAGAATCTGGGTGTTATCTTCGACCCAACTCTCTCCTTTGAGTCACACATTAAAAGCGTTACTAAAACGGCCTTCTTTCATCTCCGTAATATCGCTAAAATTCGCTCCATTCTGTCCACTAAAGACGCTGAGATCATTATCCATGCGTTTGTTACGTCTCGTCTTGATTACAGTAACGTACTATTTTCGGGTCTCCCCATGTCTAGCATTGAAAGATTACAATTGGTACAAAATGCGGCTGCTAGACTTTTGACAAGAACAAGAAAGTTTGATCACATTACGCCTGTACTGGCTCACCTGCACTGGCTTCCTGTGCACTTAAGATGTGACTTTAAGGTTTTACTACTTACGTATAAAATACTACACGGCCTAGCTCCATCCTATCTTGCCGATTGTATTGTACCATATGTCCCGGCAAGAAATCTACGTTCAAAGGACTCTGGCTTATTAGTGATTCCCAAAGCCCCAAAAAAGTCTGTGGGCTATAGAGCGTTTTCATTTCGGGCTCCAGTACTCTGGAATGCCCTCCCGGTAAAAGTTCGAGATGAGATGCCACCTCAGTAGAAGCATTTAAGTCTCACCTTAAAACTCATTTGTATACTCTAGCCTTTAAATAGACTCCCTTTTTAGGCCAGTTGATCTGCCGTTTCTTTTCTTTTTCTCCTATGTCCCACTCTCCCTTGTGGAGGGGGTCCGGTCCGATCCGGTGGCCATGTACTGCTCGCCTGTGTATCGGCTGGGGACATCTCTGCGCTGCTGATCCGCCTCCGCTTGGGATGGTTTCCTGCTGGCTCCGCTGTGAACGGGACTCTCGCTGCTGTGTTGGATCCGCTTTGGACTGGACTCTCGCGACTGTGTTGGATCCATTATGGATTGAACTTTCACAGTATCATGTTAGACCCGCTCGACATCCATTGCTTTCTTCCTCTCCAAGGTTCTCATAGTCATCATTGTCACCGACGTACCACTGGGTGTGAGTTTTCCTTGCCCTTATGTGGGCCTACCGAGGATGTCGTAGTGGTTTGTGCAGCCCTTTGAGACACTAGTGATTTAGGGTTATATAAGTAAACATTGATTGATTGATTTAAAGTTAAAGTTAAAGTACCAATGATTGTCACACACACACTAAGTGTGGCGAAATTATTCTCTGCATTTGACCCATCACCCTTGATCACCTCCTGGAAGGTGAGGGGAGCAGTGAGCAGCAGCGGTGGCCGCGCCCGGGAATAATTTTTGGTGATTTAACGTTTGCAATACAGACTTAATTGATGCTTAGGATACAATGTAATGCATCACATATTTCACCTTGTTTCATTACAGCACGCCCGAAAAGGAGTAGGAAGAAGCTGAGCTTATTTATTCCTACCCATTTTCATATGTAAACCTATACTTAAACTTATACGTAAACTCACCAATCATGGATGTTTTTCTACGTAAACCAACCAATCGTAATTGATGTTTCCCGTATAGTTTGTCCCTGCCCACGGAGTTGCTTCGCTACTTATCTTTCATTTTTGACTTCATCATTTCAAATGGAGAACCCTACTTTTTACCACTGGATGATCAAAAACTGTACTCATTACAGGAAAATCGTAGTTCTTGGTAGGCATGGGAAAGAGACGGATCAAGATTTTAACACACATTGTAGGTCAGAAAAAAACCGAAGAAAAACAGGAATTTTTTAAAACTATTTTGACAGAAATAAAAAAGACGCATTTCAGACTATAAAACTTCAATTTCAATTGACCAAGTGGAGGGGATCTACCTCATTCATATATATCATTTATAGTCAAGGTTTCTGTGGTTTATCCGTTATATAGTGCTCAATACCGGGGAAGAGCGGAATATACGTTAAGTCAGGAAAAAACACCATTTTATAAAATCCCCTGACAAGCAGGGAAATATGCGAACCAGGCTTGTAGGGATGATATAGCCTCTTGTGTTTTTTCCATCAATCCATCTTCTTCCGCTTATTCGAGGTCGGGTTGCGGGGGCAGCAGCCTAAGCAGGGAAGCCCAGACCTTCTTCTCCCCAGCCACTTCGTCCAGCTCTTCCCGGGGGATCCCGAGGCGTTCCCAGGCCAGCCGGGAGACATAGTCTTCCCAACGCGTCCTGGGTCTTCCCCGTGGCCTCCTACTGGTTGGACGGGCCCTAAACACCTCCCTAGGAAGGCGTTCAGGTAGAAACCAGACCAGATGCCCGAACCACCTCATTTAGCTCCTCTCAATGTGGAGGAGCAGCAACTTTACTTTGAGCTCCTCCCGGATGGCAGAGCTTCTCACCCTATCTCTAGGGGAGAGCCCCGCCACCCGGCGGAGGAAACTCATTTCGGCCGCCTGTACCCGTGATCTTGTCCTTTCGGTCATGACCCAAAGCTCATGGGCTCAGCTCCTTCTTCACCACAACGGATCGCTACAGGGTCCACATTACTGAAGACGCCGCACCATTCTCAAGATCGACTCTTACCTCACTCGTGAACAAGACTCCTAGGTACTTGAACTCCTCCACTTGGGGCAGGGTCTCCCCCCCAACCCAGAGATGGCACTCCACCCTTTGGAGGTGGTGATTCTCATCCCAGTCGCTTCATACTCGGCTGCGAACCGATCCAGTGAGAGCTGGAGATCCTGACCAGATGAAGCCATCAGGACCACATCATCTGCAAAAAGCAGAGACCTAATCCTGCAGCCACCAAACTGGATCCCCTCAACGCCCTGACTGTGCCTAGAAACTCTGTCCATACAAGTTATAAACAGAGTTGGTGACAAAGGGCAGCCTTGGCGGAGTCCAACCCTCACTGGAAACGTGCCCGACTTACTGCCGGCAATGCGGACAAAGCTCTGACATGGTTCGTACAGGGAACAGATCGCCACAATCAGACAGTCCGATACCCCATACTCTCTGAGCACTCCCCACAGAACTTCCCGAGGGGCACGGTCGAATGCCTTCTCCAAGTCTACATAGCACATGTAGACTGGTTGGGCAAACTCCCATGCACCCTCAAGGACCCTGCCGAGAATATAGAGCTGGTCCACAGTTCCACGACCAGGACGAAAATCACACAGTTCCTCTGAATTACTGAAGACGCCGCACCAATCTCAAGATCCACTCTTACCTCACTCGTGAACAAGACTCCTAGGTACTTGAACTCCTGCACTTGGAGCAGGGTCTCCCCCCGAACCCAGAGATGGCACGCCGCCCTTTGGAGGTGGTGATTCTCATCCCAGTCGCTTCACACTCGGCTGCGAACCGATCCAGTGAGAGCTGGTGATCCTGACCAGATAAAGCCATCAGGACCACATCATCTGCAAAAAGCAGACACCTAATCCCGCGGCCACCAAACCAGAACCCCTCAACTCCTTGGCTGCACCTATAAATTATGTCCATAAAAGTTATGAACAGAATCGGTGACAAAGGACAGCCTTGGTGGAGTCCAACCCTCACTGGAAACGTGTCCGACTTATTGCCGGCAATGCGGACCAAGCTCTGACACGGTTCGTACAGGGAACAGATCGCCACAATCAGACAGTCCGATACCCCATACTCTCTGAGCACTCCCCACAGAACTTCCCGAGGGACACGGTCGAATGCCTTCTCCAAGTCTACAAAGCACATGTAGACTGGTTGGGCAAACTCACATGCACCCTCAAGGACCCTGCCGAGAGTATAGAGCTGGTCCACAGTTCCACGACCAGGACGAAAATCACACACTTCCTCCTGAATCCGAGGTTCGACAATCCGGCGTAGCCTCCTCTCCAGTACACCTGAATAGACCTTACTGGGAAGGCTGAGGAGTGTGATCCCACGATAGCCTCCAGGTTCCCCTTCTTAAAGAGAGGGACCACCACCCTGGTCTGCCAATCCAGAGGTACCACCCCCGATGTCCACGCAATGCTGCAGAGTCTTGTCAACCAAGACAGCCCCACAGCATCCAGAGCCTTAAGGAACTCCGGGCGGATTTCATCCACCCCTGGGGCTTTGCCACTGAGGAGCTCTTTAACTACCTCAGCAACCTCAGCCCCAGAAATGGTAGAGCCCACCACAGATTCCCCAGGCACTGCTGCCTCAAAGGAGGATGTGTTGGTGGGATTGAGGAGGTCTTCAAAGTATTCCCTCCACCGATCCACAACATCCGCATATATTATTTATATTTATTTATTTATGAAAGAGATGTTAACAGGTTAAAGGTGTTTAATGCTAATAAAAGCATGTTTAACATTCCTTTCTTTCATGAAGACAAACATATAAGTTGGTGTATGACCTGATTCTGATGACTTGCATTGATTGGAACCAGACGGTTGTGATGATAACGTCCACATTTCCCAATGGAGGGGAAATGCTCGCGGGGTGTATAACATAGTCAGGAATTGTCATGGATGCAAAGGGTTCCGAGTATTTGGTGTGTTGCGTTTATGTTGTGTTACTGTGAGGATTTTCTCCCGAAATGTGTTTGTCATTCTTCTTTTGTGTGGGTTCACAATGTGGCGCATATTAGTAGGAGTGTTAAAGTTGTTTATATCACAACCGTCAGTGTACTCTGTGTCACCCAGTATGCCTTGCAATCTCATACATGTGCCGATAAAAGCAGCGAAATGCATGTGTCAGGTCGGCACGCAAATAGCTTTCCGTGAATGGCGGGCGCGATGGTGTTCAAGAGGACGCAAATAGCATTTTGTGAATGGCGGGCGCGATGACGTTCAAGAGGACGTTAAGAGTAATATCATCACGGCATGCCCTTAATATTGTAGTCTGAGTGAAAATTGGAGAACGTTGACTCCGGGTGATGTCCGGGCGAGGCATTGAATTCCGGAATCTCCCCGCAACAATCTGGGGGGTCGGCGATTGTGCAGCTGAGCCACATCAGAGTTGCCAAAGAGTCGCATGCGACTCTGGAGCCGCAGGTTGCCGACCCCTGTCATAAACAGTAAATGCCACTTTTCCATGAAAATTCAATCAACTCCAGGCATTAATCAGATCCTGATTGTCTTACAGCACATTGTGGTGGTGCACCAAGGTGACATAATGAAGCACAACAGGTTACTTTGCAGCACAAAGGCCATCATCACTGACTGGATCGGCGGATGAAATGTGACAAATTCCCTTTAGTTTCCCTTGTATGACACATTTAGTATGCAGGAGGTCCAGCAAAGGGGACACACATCACACAAGATCAACTCTAAGTGCTGAAAGACACACTGAGTGTGTTCTGTGGAGATTAGCAATGTTCATTAGTTTGCTAATGAAGTCTCTCTTGCCAGAACAATGGGCGGTCATGCCCACTTTTAACATTGGCCTCAGGAGCTCATCACAATTAGCTGCAATCTCTAAAAAAAAAAAAAAAATTGGAAACCCCCGAAAAATGGAGTATACATGTCAAGTGGAATGAAAGAAAGTTCATTATTTTGCAAATTACATCCAAAATCTCTGTGGACAAAATGAGCGAGCATATTGCTGGGACTTGATTATACCTTAATGTTGTCATGAATACCAAAAGGTCCGTCATATTGGCAAAGACTACCAGTTTGCAAAAACCTGCAGAGAAAACTCAATGAGCTCCTGGCTTCACTGGGGTGTCGGTTCATGCTAAATGCACAAACTGAAAGGGTTTGTTGAGTAAATCTCAAACAGTGGCTTTGATTGATTTCCCTCTGCTGTTAGGATACCCATAGGGCTGTGAGGAAGGCCAGCATGTTTCATCCACATGGTAACAAGGAACAAGGCCAAAAGGATTTGTCCAGGGCAGCGTGTAACTGGCAGTCTAATGGCTATTGATCGCTCTGCAGAGCTACGAAATACTGTGGAAAAGTGGGAATGAGGATGGGGAAATATTTCCTTGGATTCGGATTAAGTACATTAACATTTCATCGTATATGCATGTTATAGTTTTAATCATTTATTTGGTTGTTTTATTGTTTTAGAGCAGGGGTCCCCAAACTACAGCCCACAGGCCAGATAGAGCCCGCTAGCATCCAAATCCAATCCAATCCACTTTATTTGTATAGCACATTTAAACAACAAAGATGTTTCAAAAGTGCTCCACAACAATATTAAAAACAATATTCAAATACTATCCTTGGCTCCACCAATGACTGAATAAAAACAACAAAAAACTAATATAAAACCAATTTGTAGTATGAGGGTAGTCCCGAGTAAAAAAAAAAAATATATATATTTTTTTTTAAATTAGAATTTGTTTAATTGGTCCTTTCCAGCCCATCTATCAATCCATTTTCTACTGCTTGTTACTCTGGAAGGTCTCCTAACAGATCAGGCAAACCATATTGTCTAAAAATGCATTTTCCCATTCATAACGTGACATCATCACACTCGCACCGCAGTTAATTAGTGCAGGAGGAAAAAAAAAACATTTCTAAATCATTGGGGAAACGTAAAATTGACTCAATGTAGAGTTTTTAAACATCAGTGGACTTAAATTGACTTTTTTTTTGTTCAGTGTAACGAAAAGGTAGTTTGTCTAATCTGCAATGAGACAGATCATGTATACATATATATATATATATATATATATATATATATATATATATATATATATATATATATATATATATATAGTTGAGGTTTCTGTGGTTTAGGAAAAAACACAAGTCGCTATATCATCCCTACAAGCCTGTTATGCAAGTTTCCCTGATTTTAATAAACCTGCGAAACAGGCTTCTAGGGATGATATAGCCTCTTTTGTTTTTTCCTGTCCATACCTACCTACCTACTTACCTACATACATATACAGTCAAAAAATGAGTATTTGAACACCCTGCTATTTTGCAAGTTCTCCCACTTAGAAAGCATGGAGGGGTTTCAAATTTTCACGGTAGGTGCATGTCCACCATATGAGAGATAACCTAAAAAGAAAAATCCAGAAATAACAATCTATGATTTTTTTTAACAATTTATTCGTGTGATACAGCTGAAAATAAGTATTTGAACACATGTCTATCAGCTAGTATTCTGACCCTCAAAGACCTGTTAGTCCACCTTTAAATGTCCTTCTTCCACTCTACTGTATTATCCTGAATCAGATGCACCTGTGTGAGGTTGTTAGCTGCATAAAGACACCTGTCCACCCCATACAATCAGTAAGACCCAAACATTCAGCATGGCTAAGAGCAAAGAGGTGTCCAAGAACACCAGAGACAAAATTGTACAACTCCACAAAAATGGAAACGGCTACAGAGAAATTGCCAAGCAGCTTGGTGAAAAAAGGTCCACAGTTAGCAATCATTAGAAAACGGAAGAAGCTAAACATGATGACGGTCAATCCCAATCGGAGTGGAGCCCTATGCAAGATATTACCTCGTGGGGTATCAATGATGCTAAGAAAGGTGAGGAATCAGCCCAGGACTACACGGCAGGACTTGGTCAATGACCTGAAAAGACCACTGTTTCCATGGTCACTGTATGTCATACACTAAGATGTCATGGTTTGAAATCATGCATGGCACGAAAGGTTCCCCTGCTTAAACCAGCACATGTTAAGGCCCGTCTTAAGTTTGCCAATGACCATTTGAATGATCCAGAGGAGTCATGGGAGAAAGTTTTGTGGACCGATGAGACCAAAATTGACCTTTTTTGTCATAATTCCACTATGTGTGTTTTGGAGGAAGAAGAATGATGCGTACCATCCCAAGAACACCATCCCTACTGTGAAGCATGGGGGTGGTAGCGTCATGCTTTGGGGGTGTTTTTATGCTCATGGGACAGGACGACTGTACTGTATTAAGGAGAGGATGACTGCAGCCATGTATTGTGAGATTTTGGCCAAAAACCTCCTTCCCTCAGTCAGATCATTGAAGATGAGTCATGGCTGGATCTTCCAACATGACAATGACCACACACACAGCCAGGAAAACCAAGAAGTGGCTTTGTAAGAACCATATCAAGGTTCTGGAGTGGCTTAGCCAGTCTCCAGACTTAAATCCAATTGAAATAAATCTTTGGAAGGAGATAAAAGTCTGTGTTACTCAGTGACAGCCCAGATACCTGACTGATCTAGAGAATATCTGTGTGGAGGAGTGGGCCAAAATCCCTCCTGTAGTCTGTGCAAACCTGGTGAGGAACTACAGGAAACGTTTGACCTCTGTAACTGCAAACAAAGGCTATTCAACCAAATATTAATGTTGGTGTTCAAATACGGTGGCAGAGGGGTTAGTGCGTCTGCCTCACAATACGAAGGTCCTGCAGTCCTGGGTTCAAATCCAGGCTCGGGATCTTTCTGTGTGGAGTTTGCATGTTCTCCCTGTGAATGCGTGGGTTCCCTCCGGGTACTCCGGCTTCCTCCCACCTCCAAAGACATGCACCTGGGGATAGGTTGATTGGCAACACTAAATTGGCCCTAGTGTGTGAATGTTAGTGTGAATGTTGTCTGTCTATCTGTGTTGGCCCTGCGATAAGGTGGCGACTTGTCCAGGGTGTACCCCGCCTTCCGCCCAATTGTAGCTGAGATAGGCGCCAGCGCCCCCCGCGACCCCAAAAGGGAATAAGCGGTAGAAAATGGATGGATGGATGGTGTTCAAATACTTATTTTTAGCCTCATCACACAAATAAATTGTTAAAAAATCATAAATTGTGATTTCTGGATTTTTCTTTTTAGGTTATCTCTCCTACAGTGGACATGCACCTACCGTGAAAATTTCAGACCCCTCCATGATGTCTAAGTGGGAGAACTTGCAAAATAGCAGGGTGTTCAAATACTTATTTTCTTCACTGTATATATAGCCCAGCCCCTGGCCAAATTATTTTAACCCAATGCGGCCCCGGGTCAAAAAGTTTAGGGATCAGTGAGACTTGGTGGGCATAGCGACGGATTTGTTCTTCCGTGGATGCGTCGGGCAAGAACACAGCAAATGGTAAGAAAATAAAGATTTATTTGACTAATAAAACAGGCTAGAACAAACATACTGGTGCGAGGCAGATAAGGCAAACAAATGGCGCTAGCATGGGTGCTAGGGAAACAAACAGAAACACTACACTTGGCACAAAGGCACAAAAAAGCAAAACAAAAGCTACTAGCATGAGAGCTAGGGAAAAACTAGGCGTAGCGTGAAAGCTAGCGAAAAGAAAACAATGAATAGCAGTCGTCACTTGTTGCGTGTAAGCAGATTAGGAACCGAGGACGAAATAACAAAAGGGAAGGCTTAAATAAGGCAGTAATCAATAGTAACAGGTGTGCGTAAACCGAGAGTAGCAGGTGGAAACAATATGCAACCATGGTGACAGAGCAAAACAGGAAATAAGGAGGTCAAACTACAAAATGTGATGTAAAAAGGAACAAAGCAACAATATGCTATGATCCGGGCATCGGAGCGTAACAGGATCTTTGTTTTAGAGTATTTTACGTCGCCATAGGAACTACAGTAGTGTATCAACTTACAAGTTACTTGTAATGTCTCCTATTGAAATGAATTACAATCAATTTATTTGGTGATTGGTCTAACCAAAACGGCACAATTCTAACAAGAAACGCCTTTCTGAAAAGAAAATCGAACATTCAGATAAGAAATGGTTTATAAAGACAATACCTTAGAATGTACCACTAACAACTACAGTAGTTTTATGAAGTGATGTACAACTTTAACCTTAGAGAGTGGACTTTCAGCTGCTTCTCCGTCAAACACACCATCAGCAGCTTTCTCATATTTTCACCGATAAGTGTCTGCCAGTTTAATATTATTTGAACATTCTTGGCTGGTGTTAGACACATTCTGTGTATGTTTGGTGCAGACGAGTAGCGAGATATACGCTCAAACTTGCTCGTTCATGTTTTTGATTTTTTATTTCCTTAATTTAATGAATATCTTCCACTTCTTCACCCTCACTTTCTTCCTTCCCATAGTTGGAAAAACAATGTCATGTTGATCTCTAGCTGTAAGCTAGTACTAGCGAGTGAGACCAGATGTTTTGGGCGGACCTTACAGGGTTCACTGTGACATTTAATCAATCAGCAACAGAAAACATAACAATCAGCCAAGACACATCTCTTATCTCAAAACACTCCTAAATTGACACATCACTGTATAATTGTATTTACTTAGTATTTAAACAATACTTGAGTTTATTTTTTGTTTTTTTCTCCCAAGCCTGAATTCTTCAGATGGAAAAAAGATCTTTGAATTCATAGTTGCAGTACTTTGTATCACACTAGTAGCATTTTCCAAAAGTGGAATATTGATAACAATATTCAAATGCAAAAATAGTGCCGGAAAATGATTAATGTCTAATCTAATTCATCTCACTTTTAATCATGATGAACAACAGGGTATGAAAGGCTTGCATCATGTAGATGAAACCTATAAAAGAGCCCAATATTTGGACCCAAATGCAATTGTATTGTCAGGGTGTCATCCAGCAATATTTAAAAATTGTTTTACTAAAAAATAAATTGCGTGATTATTCTGCGTGTATATTGTCAACCAATCAGTCAAAGTTTAGTAATACAGCGTCTTTCATACATAAAATGCAACACAAATACCCCAATGACTAGGGATGTATACCGATTACCTAATTAGGTCGGCTCATGAGGGCTGTGAAGATCCTGGACAAACGATACCGCTTTAACTATTTTTTTTAATCCATTTTAGCGACGTAGTTATGACACGGTGTCACATTCAGTTCAGCTGCTGCTGCTACACATTAAGATCAGCCTTGGATAATGACAAATAAGGAAGCAATGCCCCACTAAAGTTTGGAACACAATATTTCCTCCTCAAAAGTTCCTCAAAGTCAGTTTGAAGTGAACACACTTTACTCATGACGAGTCGCGACAAGGTTTTATCAATCCGTTAATCCACAGGCCGATATTAATGCACTCAAAAAAGTGAACAATTGAGGTAATACAGCAATCCATAAAGTTGCTTTGAAGCAAGAACGCATTCCTCTGTGACTGACATGTTTCCATCGCGCCGTGTTTGCGTGTCAATCGCTTCTGGCCTAAATGTGTTTCAGTGAGTTCTGTCTCTTAATTACAAACTGGACCATCGAAACATATACTTGCTCATTGAGTCTATTTTTTAATCAATAATACACGAATACGTCATTTGCTGTCGACACTCAGTAATTCAGCTTTCGGTCCGTCACTTAAATACGTCCGTGTGCAACATAAACACAAATAACAATTCGTATTGTTACAAAATGCACACCCATAACATTGATTTATATGAAATGTTTGTTATGTTATGTAAAACTTTGATCTCTGCACATGCACACCATTTATAAACATTATTTCCAGCTGAGTGTAATTGTAATGAATTGAAACAAATTGATGGATATTTGTGCTCTTGACAAGAATATGACAGAACTGCATTTCACCTGGCGCTGCTCACATACATGACTTGTGTAAGACTTTAAAAACACAGGTGTGGATTAAAGACTTCCCTGTTCTGACATGTTACAGTACAACCTCTTGTGCTAATATCTTGTATTCCGACAAGTGACTTATTCCCGGAAGTGAACACCAGATGTAGTCAACCAAGTTAAGATTCCTGTTGTACAGCAAGAGGCCTAGATCTTCCTGCAAAACGCAGCTATGAGCAAAAAATCCAACTATGCAATGGAATAGATCCTTATACTTTATCAAAATAAAACGAATAAAAAAAGGATTTGTTGGGTGAGTCCCTGGAGTTCCCAAACATATCATATTAACAGGTACTCCAGACATCATTGTACACCACAAAACAGATGGAAACTTAGAAAAGCGTGGAGGTCGACAAATGTATATGTGGCTGGATCAAAACCATTGGTATCAAGACTCTCCCCTATAAATATGCATAGTTTTTGCTCGAGTAATGTTGCATTTCATGATTTAAACTCTGCGCCTTCAGCCATGTTTGTTGTTGTTGTTGCACACGCCGATAACGAGTATGCATGTTTTTACCCGTCTTTATCAAAATATAACTCTAGATGTCAACATTGTGTATGTACTGAAAGAGTCACTTAAGCTTGTTTATCAAAATATACCTACTGTCATGTCTTTGTGATCATGTTTTGTTTAGTTGTGTTAGATTACTTCAAGACTCCATTAGTTCCTGTTTTTTCATTCCATTGTTTTGTTTCCATGCCAACCCATTAGTTTTCACCTGTCCCCATGTCACGCACCTGTTTCCAATCACCACAGTGTTATTTAAGCCACAGTTGCCAGGTAGTCAGCCTGGCAACATCACCATCTACTCACGCTCTATCACTTTTTACAAACCAATGCTATCCATGCCAATGATCCATGCCCCTTTGTATTGATCACAGTAAGTTTTTTCATTATTCATGCCATAGTGCACGTTTTTGTTTTATGTTCATAGTTTTGCCTTAGTGAAAGTTTTTTGTTTTCAGAGCCAAGTTTTTGTACCTCCCCTGCGAGTGCTTTTCGTTTGTTCCTTTTTATGAGTCAAATTAAATATGTCATTACCTTCACGTCGTGTCCGGTCCAAACGCTTCGCACCACGGGAAAAGAATCCACACCACAGTCAACGCCTTGACAACTATAGATTTTAACATTGTGTATATGCTGAAATATACATTTATGATTGTTTTTCAAAATACAGTTGTGATCAAAATTATTCAAGCCCCACACAATTTTGGTGTTTTAACAAGTTGGACATTTATTCCGTATTTTGTTTATAGTCATATCAAATAAAGATGTGTCAAATAGACAAATCCAACTTAAATTGTAACACTGTATTTTACAAAATACCAAAAAAGGACATTTTTCTTAATATCTCTTTGACAAAAATATTCAACCCCCTAGTTACATGCATCTTTAGTACTTAGTAGAACACCCTTTGGCAGTAATTACATCCTTCAAACGTGATACATAACCGGACACAAGCTTCTTGCAACAATCTACAGGTATTTTAGCCCATTCCTCTTGGGCAAAGGCCTCCAGTTCATTCATATTCTTGGGCTTGCGTGCTGCAACTGCCTTCTTCAAGTCCCACCACAGCTTTTCTATAGGATTTAGGTTTGGCGGCTGTGAAGGCCACTCCAGGGTCTTCCAGCCCTTCTTCTGCAACCACTCTGATGTTGATTTGGAGGTATGCTTGGGATCATTGTCCTGTTGGAAGGTCCAACATCTCCCAAGCCTCAGCTTCGTCACTGACTTCATGACATTTGAAGCTAATATATCCTGGTAGGAAATAGAATTCATAATGCCTTGAATGCGCTGGAGATTCCCGGTACCTGAGGCAGAGAAACAGCCCCAGAGCATGATTGACCCCCCACCATGCTTAACAGTAGGTAAGGTGTACTTCTCTTTGTAAACTTCATTTATTCTCCTCCAGACATAACGTTGATTCATAGGCCCAAAGAGTTTCAGTTTTGTCTCATCACTCCATAGAACAGTTTCCCAAAACCTTTGGGGTTTGTCCAGATGATTTTTGGCATACTGGAGTTTATTTTTCTTGCGCCTGGTAGTCAGAAGTGGGGTGCGCCTGGGAGTTCTGGCATGGAGGCCTTCATCTCGTAGTGCGCGGCTCATTGTCTGGGATGAAACCCCCTCTGCAATGTCCTGTTGTAGTTCCTCAGCTGTTACCCGGGGATTTTTCACCACTGTACGCACAAAGCATCCTCTTTCTACCACGCCCAGGTAGTGTTTCCACTGTGCCTTTGGCTTTAAACTTGCGAATTATGCTCCCAACTGTGTCTCTTGGAATGTGTAATGTGTTTGCTATTTTCTTATATCCATATCCTTTCTTATGAAGAGAAATTACCTCCTCTCTTGACTTATTTGACCACTCCCTGGACTTCACCATGTTGCAAATACACCATTGACCATCTCCAAGAAGCTGAGCGTCACAGTCTCTTTCAATCAGTTTAATTGTTGCTCGTTATGGTTGCAATCACATCTACAGATGTTTTCAACACCTTATTGAAAAGACCTTATTCAAATTCTGTTCTTAAGAGTTATGATCTTCAAGGGGTTGAATAATTTTGTCAATGAGATATTAAGAAAAATGTCCTCTTTTGGTATTTTGTAAAATACAGTGGTACAATTTAAGTTGTATTTGTCTATTTGACACATCTTTATTTGATATGACTATAAACAAAATACGGAATAAATGTCCAACTTGCTAAAACACCAAAATTGTGTGGGGGTTCAATAATTTTGATCACAACTGTATACTGTAACTATAGATGTCAACATTGTGCATGTGCTTAAAGATTCATTTATGATTGTTTATCAAAATATAACTATAGATGTCAACATTGTGAATGTGCTGAAACATTCATTTATGATTGCTGTCTTTGGTACAAGCTTAACTCCTTTCAGGTTTTGTTCACATTTGACTTATTTTATTTCAACTCCCCAAGTTGGTGCATCACAAAATACTCGGAGCAAAAATGTATGTTAAGAAATACAAATAATATCAAGATATTAGTTAAATGACCTTAAAAGTACGTTAAGGGAGTGGTCACTACAAACTCATTGCAGTGCATTCTTTTGCTCTGCTCCCTCGTGCGTGAATGCGTAGTACTTTTTTTGTCTTTTTTCATAAAATCTTGCACTCATCCGCCATCCTTGATTGCCTCTCGAGAAACTCTGTCGAAACGTTTATCCTTTGCGCGATTTAAATGGTCAATTCAGCCAAAAACAACGCAAGCATAGAGCATTTTCTTTGAGAAAGTCTAAATGGTGCCTAGTATTCATTGAGAACAGACGCTGGCTTGACCACCGCGCATATTTAATGAGCCGGACGTGACGTCATTTTGAATCCAAGCTATAGAAATGCTAATTAAAATAATTTTTCACATCTTTATTTCCACAAATTACATAGTGTATCGATTTTAATTCCCCCTCGGGGATTAATAAAGTATGTCTGA
Organism: Nerophis ophidion; assembly: GCF_033978795.1. Taxonomy (NCBI): domain Eukaryota; kingdom Metazoa; phylum Chordata; class Actinopteri; order Syngnathiformes; family Syngnathidae; genus Nerophis; species Nerophis ophidion. The sequence goes on along the minus strand of NC_084624.1, from coordinate 20,612,958 downwards.
TTCTGATGAATACCAATGTCGATACGGGTAATGGTATCGATAAAATCTTAACGATATACCATGGCTACAGAGGAGCCAGGTAGAGAAACACTATCACAGGACGCCCACAGAAAGCGCCCTCACAGCCATGATGCAGAAGGCTCGTTCTGCGGTTAGAGTGGTTAGAGTGTCCACCCTGAAATCGGTAGGTTGTGAGTTCACACCCCGGCCGAGTCATTCCGAAGACTAGAAAAACGGGACCCATTAGGTCCCTGCTTGGCACTCAGCAACAAGGATTGGAATTGGGGGTTAAATCACCAAAACGATTACTGGGTGTGGCCACCGCCGCTGCTCACTGCTCCCCTCACCTCCCAGGGGGTCATCAAGGGTGATGGGTCAAATGCAGAGAATAATTTCGCCCAGTGTGTGTGTGACAACCATTGGTACTTTGACTTAACTCTAAGGAACAAGTCAAAATGATAAAACATGTAAAATAGTAGGAACCTTGAAATGGAATAATGAATGAAATACAAGCTAAAAAAAAAAGTAAAACAATGCATGTTTACATGTGATGATTCTTTTGTAATTAATCACAAGAGTTACAGTAATTATTTTATAGAAACATAGAATTTTCTGAACGGGAAGAGTCAAACAGTGCTCTGTCCTATAGGTAACAATTTTTGTTTGTCTTTGGGTAAAAAAAACATGGCGCAGAACAGTTGTGTATTTTTGCAACTGGCGTGCAGCGCATAATTGCACAAGTGTTAAAGCCTGGCGTATTAACCGTAATCACCTTGTAATTTTTGGGACGGAACCACTGAGTCTTTTTGCAGGCAATCAAACAACTTCTATACAAGCCAACACAACAACAACACAGCGTGTTGTGTTTCTGTGTGCAGAACTGGTTTGTTGTGTCGACTTCTGAGAGACACACAGGGGGTGTTTTTGGAAGAAAATTCCATGTAAGAATGTGGTGGAAGAAAATGGCATTTTTCAAAACATATCTGATGTTAGCATAATCGGTTTTGAAAGACTTGGGTGCAGAGTGTGTGAGATGTTAAATAGAGGTGCGTGTGCACGTGACTTACAGGTCTTGTCTGCACCGTCTCCTGAGGCTTGGCATCCGTCTTCGTCGTCACAATCTGTGGCGCTGCCCTCGCTTGCCCCACTCCCCAGATCCTCCCAGGCCTCCGTCTGGCCCAGATTCGGAAATCTCTCCTGGGTCTCCTGGTTGACAAATCCGACGACATAAAGTCACAAAGATGCAGGTGTGACACACTGTGAGATGGAAAAAAACTGTGATGCGCATACTTCTGTTTGCCTCTGGGAACAAATACCAAGCGACATCGGTAGGTGAATGTTGCATTTTTCAGGTGTTTTGAGTTTAAGATGGCGACTGTACACAGAAATTATTCACAGCGTTTCACTTTTTCCACATTCTGATGTTACAGCCTTATTCCACAAAGGAATACATTCATTTTCCTCCTCAAAACTCTATAGACAATACCCCATAATGACAATGGGACAAGTTTTCATATATATATAGATGGATGGATGGATGGATGGATGGATGGATGGATGGATGGATGGATGGATGGATGGATGGATGGATGGATGGATGGATGGATGGATGGATGGATGGATGGATGGATGGATGGATGGATGGATGGATGGATGGATGGATGGATGGATGGATGGATGGATGGATGGATGGATGGATGGATGGATGGATGGATGGATGGATAGATAGATAGATAGATAGATAGATAGATAGATAGATAGATAGATAGATAGATAGATAGATAGATAGATAGATAGATAGATAGATAGATAGATAGATAGATAGATAGATGTCTTGATTGGATTATCCGGAGAATAGTGCTCGATACCGTGGTAGAGCGCAATATGTAGGTGTGGGAAAAAATCACAAGACTACTTCATCTGAAACAGATCTGTAGAGATGAAGTAGTCTTGTGATTTTTTCCCACACCTACATAGATAGATAGATAGATAGATAGATAGATGGATGGATGGATAGATATAAATAGATTGATAGTACTTTATTGATTCCTTCAGGAAAATTAAAATTCCAGCAGAAGTGTACAGAGTTGAGATCAATTTAAAAAAATAAAAAGTAGAAAGTAAATAATGGGGGTTGAAATGGCTGTGGGGATGTTTTTTTTTAGCAACAAGAACTGAGAGACTAGTCAGGATAGAGGGAAAGATGAATGCAGCAATGTACAGAGACGTACTGAATGAGCACCGAATCTTCCCATCGAACCTGATGGAGCTTGAAAGGTGCTGCAAAGAGGAATGGTCCAAACTGCCCAAAGATAGGTATGCCAAGCTTGTGGCATTGTATTCAAGAAGACTTGAGGCTGTTATTGCTGCCAAAAGCGCATCAACAAAGTATTTAGGCAGTGAAGTGAAGTATATTTATACAGCGCTTTACATCGTGAAAAGCACCAAGTTAAGTTACATTTAAACCAGTGTGGGTGGCACAGGGAGCAGGAGGCAGAAGGATGGCAGAAGCAGGGATCGAACCTGGAACCCTAAAGTTGCTGGCCCAGCACATCTACCACTATGAATAAATGTGATTGTCTTGTTTTGTATTTTTTTTGTTTGCAATGAAAAACAACAACCTTTCACATTGTCATTACGGAGTATTGATTGCAGAAGTTTGAGGACTATTCCATTTTGGACAAAATCTATAAGATAACATGTGGAACAAGTGCATACTGGCAGCAGGTCTGTGAAGCATCAAGTCTTTAACAAGTGCATACTTGCCAACCTTGAGACCTCCGATGTCGGGAGGTGGGGGGTGAAGGGGGGGGGGCGTGGTTGGGGCAGGGGGCGTGGTTAAGAGGGGAGTATAATTCACCAACTCGATTATTTCATATATATTTCATATATATATATATATATATATATATATATATATATATATACCTATATATATATATATATAGACATATATATATATATATAAACATATATATATATATATATATATATATATATATATATATATATATATATATACGTGACTTTCAGTGAATACTACCTATATATTTATTTTATTATATATATAAATAAAAGAAATAGTTGAATTTCAGACGGCACCTATCAAATACACAGTGATAAAAACACAGTTGATCTACTAACTGTACTGTGCTTGCTGGTTACTAAAATAAAACCAACAACACTTACCTTTCACTATTTGAGTAACCTTTGTTCTGCCAATTGCGTACTGGCGAGAGTCACTTGCCGTCAGGTGCGCAACACCACATAAATCGTTGGCCAATCAAAAAGCAACCCCATAACGCTATAGCCAACATTCACCAGGAGATGGCGACAGACAACATAGAATCACTCTATTACAGACGGCGTCGCCATGGCTGTAACTTCCTCGTTCTTCTGCTTCGTCTCCTTGTGTGTGCAGTTTTTTATTCAAATCCGTAGCTGTTGTAACGTGATTGGGCAGGCAAGCTGTTTATATAGTGGGAAAGCGGGCGTGAAAACAGGCTGTCCCCACTCAGGTCGGCATGGAGCTCGAGGGGGCGTGGCCTCCGGCTCCGCTGAATTTCGGTAGATTTTCGTAAGAAAATTTTTTCCGGGAAGTTTTCGGGAGAGGCGCTGAATTTCGGGAGTCTCCCGGAAAATCCGGGAGGGTTGGCAAGTATGAACAGGTGACACTGAAGAAGGAGAAATCCAAGACTTGATGATTGGGCATTAAACAGGACTTAGACTAGGATTAAGGTCTACAGTAGTTCTTGGCTTATATGGCTGGCACTCCAGGTTCATACACAGCAGATCAAGTGAGTACAGTTATGGAAATGAGTTTCAGATGTGCAGCAAGACTATCAATAGATGGAATGATTAAACAGTTTGGAGCAAGTTAATCAACCTTTGGTTCTGGCATCCACAGAATCCCCAATCATCTGAGCCTCAAGGCATTTGAATTCCTTTTTATGATTTTCCCATCACCCTGCATGGGGCCAACTAACAGGCCCACCTGCTGACCCATCCATCTGACGGGCCTCACGGAGGTGGTCTTTGTTCCATCACACAACAACAAAGGCCTCCTAGCAGGAGAACCCGGAAGAGCGTCATGAATGTTGGATGTGATTCTGAAGTGGAATGCAATAAAAGAGTGATTGGAGCGAGTGACAAGGTCAACGTTTCTTTGGAGATGACTTTTACTGGGCCGCTGACACCTGATGTGGTCCAGAAGACATGACAGAAAAGGTGAACCAGGTTTTGATGCAGTCTGTTCAAGTTTTACTTTGTCCTTTCCCTGCCAAGAGTTTATGGCTGCGGAGACATGTTTAACAATAGTACCTCACTAATTCTGCCAGGCAACAAGTGATTGTGCAAATGTGATGAGACCAAATACTTTATTGTAACCAAAAATGTTACTGTAGATGAAACATATGTTTATTATTGTCATTTAGTTCTTAAATACAACAGTGAACATACTAGACAACTTGTCTTTTAGTAGTAAGTAAACAAATAAAGACTCCTAATTAGTCTGCTGACGTATGCAGTAACATTTTGTGTCATTTATCAACCTATTATTTTGTAAATATTATGTAAAAATTTATTATTAATCTACTTGTTCATTTACTGTTAATATCTGCCTATTTTCTGTTTTAACGTGTTCTATGTACACTTCTGTTAAAATGTAATAATCACCTATTCTTCTCTTCTTTGATACCTGACATTAGTTTTGGATGATACCACACATTTAGGTATCGATCCGATACCAAGTAGTTACAGGATCATACATTGGTCATATTCAAAGTCCTCATGTTTCCAGGGACATATTTACTGACTTCCATCCATCCATCCATCATCTTCCGCTTCTCCGAGGTCGGGTCGCGGGGGCAACAGCCTAAGCAGGGAAACCCAGACTTCCCTCTCCCCAGCCACTTCGTCTAGCTCTTCCCGGGGGATCCCGAGGCGTTCCCAGGCCAGCCGGGAGACATAGTCTTCCCAACGTGTCCTGGGTCTTCCCCGTGGCCTCCTACCGGTTGGACGTGCCCTAAACACCTCCCTAGGGAGGCGTTCAGGTGGCATCCTGACCAGATGCCCGAACCACCTCATCTGGCTCCTCTCGATGTGAAGGAGCAGCGGCTTTACTTTGAGTCCCTCCCGGATGGCTGAGCTTCTCACCCTATCTCTAAGGGAGAGCCCCGCCACACGGCGGAGGAAACTCATTTCGGCCGCTTGTACCCGTGATCTTATCCTTTCGGTCATGACCCAAAGCTCATGACCATAGGTGAGGATGGGAACGCAGATCGACCGGTAAATTGAGAGCTTTGCCTTCCGGCTCAGCTCCTTCTTCACCACAACGGATCGGTACAACGTCCGCATTACTGAAGACGCCGCACCGATCCGCCTGTCGATCTCACGATCCACTCTTCCCTCACTCGTGAACAAGACTCCTAGGTACTTGAACTCCTCCACTTGGGGCAGGGTCTCCTCCCCAACCCGGAGATGGCACTCTACCCTTTTCCGGGCGAGAACCATGGACTCGGACTTGGAGGTGCTGATTCTCATTCCGGTCGCTTCACACTCGGCTGCGAACCGATCCAGCGAGAGCTGAAGATCCCGGTCAGATGAAGCCATCAGGACCACATCATCTGCAAAAAGCAGCGACCTAATCCTGCAGTTACCAAACCGGAACCCCTCAACGCCTTGACTGCGCCTAGAAATTCTGTCCATAAAAGTTATGAACAGAATCGGTGACAAAGGACAGCCTTGGCGGAGTCCAACCCTCACTGGAAATGTGTTCGACTTACTGCCGGCAATGCGGACCAAGCTCTGGCACTGATCGTACAGGGAACGGACCGCCACAATAAGACAGTCCGATACCCCATACTCTCTGAGCACTCCCCACAGGACTTCCCGAGGGACACGGTCGAATGCCTTCTCCAAGTCCACAAAGCACATGTAGACTAGTTGGGAAAACTCCCATGCACCCTCAAGAACCCTGCCGAGAGTATAGAGCTGGTCCACAGTTCCACGACCAGGACGAAAACCACACTGTTCCTCCTGAATCCGAAGTTCGACTATCCGACGTAGCCTCCTCTCCAGTACACCTGAATAAACCTTACCGGGAAGGCTGAGGAGTGTGATCCCACGATAGTTGGAACACACCCTCCGGTCCCCCTTCTTAAAGAGAGGAACCACCACCCCGGTCTGCCAATCCAGAGGTACCGCCCCCGATGTCCACGCGATGCTGCAAAGTCTTGTCAACCAAGACAGCCCCACAGCATCCAGAGCCTTAAGGAACTCCGGGCGGGTCTCGTCCACCCCTGGGGCCTTGCCACCGAGGAGCTTTTTAACTACCTCAGCGACCTCAGCCCCAGAAATAGGAGAGTCCACCACAGATTCCCCAGGCACTGCTTCCTCATAGGAAGACGTGTTGGTGGGATTGAGGAGGTCTTCGAAGTATTCCTTCCACCTATCCACAACATCCGCAGTCGAGGTCAGCAGAACACCATCCGCACCATACACGGTGTTGATAGTGCACTGCTTCCCCTTCCTGAGGCGGCGGACGGTGGTCCAGAATCGCTTCGAAGCCGTCCGGAAGTCGTTTTCCATGGCTTCCCCGAACTCTTCCCATGTCCGAGTTTTTGCCTTCGCGACCGCTGAAGCTGCACACCGCTTGGCCTGTCGGTACCTGTTCACTGCCTCCGGAGTCCTATGAGCCAAAAGGACCCGATAGGACTCCTTCTTCAGCTTGACGGCATCCCTCACCGCTGGTGTCCACCAAGGGGTTTTAGGATTGCCGCCCCGACAGGCACCAACTACCTTGCGGCCACAGCTCCGATCTGCCGCCTCGACAATAGAGGTGCGGAACATGGTCCACTCGGACTCAATGTCCAGCACCTCCCTCGTGACATGTTCAAAGTTCTTCCGGAGGTGGGAATTGAAACTTTGTCTGACAGGAGACTCTGCCAGACGTTCCCAGCAGACCCTCACAATGCGTTTGGGCCTCCCAGGTCTGTCAGGCATCCTCCCCCACCATCGCAGCCAACTCACCACCAGGTGGTGATCGGTAGAAAGCTCCGCCCCTCTCTTCACCCGAGTGTCCAAAACATGAGGCCGCAAATCCGATGACACAACTACAAAGTCGATCATGGAACTGCGGCCTAGGGTGTCCTGGTGCCAAGTGCACATATGGACACCCTTATGTTTGAACATGGTGTTTGTTATGGACAAACTGTGACGAGCACAAAAGTCCAATAACAAAACACCACTCGGGTTCAGATCCGGGCGGCCATTGTTCCCAATCACACCTCTCAAGGTTTCACTGTCGTTGCCAACGTGAGCGTTGAAGTCTCCCAGTAGGACAAGGGAATCACCCGGGGGAGCACTTTCCAGTACTCCCTCGAGTGTGCCCAAAAAGGGTGGGTATTCTGAACTGCTGTTTGGTGCGTGAGCACAAACAATAGTCAGGACCCGTCCCCCCACCCGAAGGCGGAGGGAGGCTACCTTTTCGTCCACCGGGTTGAACTCCAACGTACAGGCTTTGAGCCGGGGGGAAACAAGAATTGCCACCCCAGCCCGTCGCCTCTCACTGCCGGCAACGCCAGAGTGGAAGAGGGTCCAATCCCTCTCGAGAGAAGTGGTTCCAGAGCCCTTGCTGTGCGTCGAAGTGAGTCCGACTATATCCAGCCGGAATTTCTCGACTTCGCGCACTAGCTCAGGCTCTTTCCCCCCCAGTGACGTGACGTTCCACGTCCCAAGAGCTAGCTTCTGTAGCCGAGGATCGGACCGCCAAGTGCCCTGCCTTCGGCTGTCGCCCAGCTCACAATGCACCCGACCTCTATGGCCCCTGCTATGGGTGGTGAGCCCATTGGAGGGGTGACCCACGTTGCCTCTTCGGGCTGTGCCCAGCCGGGCCCCATGGGAACAGGCCCGGCCACCAGGCGCTCGCCATCGTGCCCCACCTCCGGGCCTGGCTCCAGAGGGGGGCCCCGGTGACCCGCGTCCGGGCGAGGGAAATCTGGGTCCATGATTTTTCTTCTTCATAAAGGTCTTCGAGCTGCTCTTTGTCTGATCCCTCACCTAGAACCTGTTTGCCTTGGGAGACCCTACCAGGGGGCTTTATGCCCCCGGACAACATAGCTCCTAGGATCATTGGGACACGCAAACTCCTCTACCACGATAAGGTTGCAGCTCAGAGAGGAGATATTTACTGACTTTATAAACATAATTTGAATTAAAAAAAAAAAAGAAAAAAATATTTTCTGATGCTATAAAATATCGATGTAATCATAGTAGAATCGACTAGATACGCTCTTGTATTTGGTATCATTACAGTGGATGTCAGGTGTAGATCCACCCATGACATTGTGACGGCGGTGAGCTATTGTATCCTCCTACGGTGTGTAGTGAAGCATGTTTAGCTATTCCTCGTCCTCCAGTGATAATGCTACTTGTAAGAAACTTTATTTGTGGCCATGGACATATATACTTCTTTAATAAAGATGCTGTATTCTTACTTAGTGGTGAATATACATGCAATGATGTGTCCATTAGCACCTGGAGAGAGCACATACAATTAGGGATGTGCCGTGTCGGATCATTTTCATGAAATAGTACGTGATCGCCGTTGAATGCCTTTTATGTACATCTCAAACACCGATCCCATCTGGCTGACACTGTTTCTAGTTTGAGTCCCCATGTTTAGCAGCTAATTAGGTGTCTCCATACACAGTGTGGAACCGCTCCCTTTAGCCAGGGGTCGGCAACACAAAATGTTTAAAGAGCCATAATGGACATATAAGACATAAACAAATATCTGTCTAGAGCAGTAAAAAACTAAATGCCTTATATAAGTGTTACAATGAAGACAACACATGAACTAAGTGTCTATATTAGACTACTATCAAGATGACTTTAAAAGTCTTATATGTGTTATAATGAACGCAACACATGATTTAAGTGTATATATTAGCTATATTAGCCTACTATCAAAATGACTTTAAAAGACTTATATAAATGTTGTAATGAAGAAACACATGATTTAAAGGGGAACATTGTCACAATTTCAGAAGGGTTAAAACCAATAAAAATCAGTAAATTTTATTTTTTGAATTTCTTTTCAAAATTTTACCCATCCCGGAATATCCCTAAAAAAAGCTTTAAAGTGCCTGATTTTCGGTATGTGTGAATCCATCGTCCAATTTCCTGTGACGTCATCCAGTGATGCCAATACGGATAGCACAGCAAGATATAGCGACATTAGCTCGGATTCAGACTCGGATTTCAGCGGCTTAAGCGATTGAACAGATTACGCATGTATTGAAACGGATGGTTGGAGTATGGAGGCAGACAGCGAAAACGAAATTGAAGAAGAAACTGAAGCTATTGAGCAAATAGCTATTGACGCTATTCGGCCATGTTTGCCTTAGCATCGTCGGTAAAATGTGCAGACCAACGATCGGAAGTTTCGCATCTTGTGACACTGGATCAACTTAAATCCATCGATTGGTAAGTGTTTGTTTGGCATTAAATGTGGGTGGAGGGAAACGCTGGATGTAAATATAGTTTCAAATGTACATACAGCTAGCCTAAATAGCATGTTAGCTGGCAGTCATGCCGTGACCAAATATGTCTGATTAGCACATAAATCAACAACATCAACAAAACTCACCTTTGTGATTTAGTTGACTTTATCGTTGGAAATGCATCTGCAGGTTATCCATACATCTCTGTCCCATGTCTGCCTTAGCATCGCCGGTAAAATGTGCAGACACTCCGGCACATTCAATGGGGGTCTGGCGGAAGATTTCTTTGACATTATCGTTGGAAATGCATCTGCTTTGTGTGTCGCAGGATATCCACACAATCTTGCCATCTCTGTAGTAGCATAGCTTTCGTCGGTAAAGTGTGCGGAACAAACGACTGACCATTTCGTCGGCTTTCCCCACACCCTCGTTTTTTGAACAAATTTCGTCCAATTTCTTGCCACTTTCGCATCTTTGCGCCAGTGGTGCAACTTGAATCCCTCCCTGTTAGTGTTGTTACACCCGCCGAAAACACACCGACGAGGCATGATGTCTCCAAGGTTCCAGAAAATAGTCAAAAAAACGGAAAATAACAGAGCTGAGACGCGGTGTTTTTAATGTGTTTGAGAAAATGGCGGCTTTATTACCTATATGACGTCACGTCATATAGGTCACAAGAGCGATAAATAGAAACGCGTTTAATTCGCCAAAATTTAGAGTTTGGAAATCAGTTAAAAAATACATGGTCTTTTTTCTGCAACATCAAGGTGTATATTGACTCTTACATAGGTCTGGTGATAATGTTCCCCTTTAAGTGTCTATAAAGGCTATATTAGCCTACAATCAAAATGACTTTAAAAGTCTTATATAAGTGTTGTAATGAATACAACACATGATGCAAGTGTCAGTATTAGCTCTTTTAGCCTACTATCAAAATGACTTTAAAAGTCTTATATAAGAGTTATAATGAAGACACCACACGATGTAAGGTGAGGTGGTTCAGGCATCAGGTCAGGATGCCACCCAAACGCCTCCCTAGGGAGGTGTTTTGGGCATGTCCAACCGATAGGGGGACACGGGGAAGACCCAGGACACGTTGGTAAGACGATGTCTTCCGGCTGGCCTGGGAACGCCTCAGGATCCCCTGAGAGGAGCTGGACGAAGCGGCTGGGGAGAGGGAAGTCTGGGCATCCCTGCTTAGGCTGCTGCCCCCGCGACCTGACCTCGGCTAAGCGGAAGAAGATGGATGCATGGAACATGTGTTTAATGTACCCTAAGATTTGTTGTTCCAATAAAGACATAATGACAATTTTTCTGGTCCCCTTTAATTAGAAAGGTTTTGAAATACATTTTGGTACCCTGACAACCTTACTCGGTATACATCCCTGCCTGGCAGTTTTCAGGCGTCTATGATGTCAACAGAACTGTACCAGAACTGTTCCACCTGTATATGTCCCAGGGTGCTCAAAACCTGCGCCCCACAGCTGTGAGGTGTGCTCCAGCACATCTTCAGCATGAGCCTTAGACTGCAGAAAGTCTCCACACAGTGGAAAACCTCATGCGTGGTCCCCATCCCCAAGTGCACGCGACCCAGCGCGTCAAAGGACTACAGGCCGGTGGCTCTAACCTCCCATATCATGAACACAATGGAGAGGTTGGTCCTGGAATAAGACCACACTACAGTCAAGCCCCACCTGGACCCACTCCAATTCGCCTACCAGCCACGACTGGGAGTGGAGGACGCAGTCATCATCTACCTGCTGAACCGAGCCCACACCCACCTGGACAAGCCTGCGAGCAATGTGAGGGTCATGTTTTTTGACTTCTCCAGTGCTTTCGATACCATACAGCCTGGGCTACTGGGTGTGAAGTTGGAGACAATGCAGGTGGAGCCTTGGTGTCCTGGGTTGTTGATTACCTGAATGACAGACCGCAGTATGAGCGACTGCAGGGCTGTGTGTCTGACAGGCTGGTCAGCAACAGCGGGACACCGCAGTGTACAGTCCTCTCTGTGATAGTGGGGTGTATTGAGGATGGTGATGATGAGGAATGCAGGGCACTGGTGGAGGACTTTGTCAAATGATGTGGAAAGAACCAACTCCAGCTCAATGTGACGAAGACCAAGGAGCTGGTTGTGGACCTGGGAAGGAGGAGGAGGACTCCGGCGACCCCTGTTTCCATCAGGGGGGTCGATGTGGACATGGTTGAGGATTATAAATACCTCGGAGTACACATCGACAACAAGCTGAATGGGTCAAAACACGCTGAGGGCCTCTACAAGAAGGGACTCTACTTCCTCAGGAGGCTAGGATCCTTCAACGTCTGTACAAAGATGTTGAAGAGTACGCCGTGGCTTGCTGGGGCAGTGGGCTGAGAGCTAGGGACACTAACAGACTAGGCAAGCTGGTAAAAAAGGCCAGTAACGTGGTGGGAGTGGAGCTGGACTCTCTGGCGGTGGTGTCAGAGAAGAGAAGTCTAGCAAAACTCCTAGCCATTATGGACAACACTTCCTACCCACTAAACTCGGACCTTGCATAGAGAATGAGCACGTTCAGTGGAAGACTCAGACTCCCAAAATGCAACACGGAACGACACAGGAGGTCCTTCATACCGACAGCCATCAGACTGTATAATGCATATGTTCCGGGACCGCACTTAAATGTAGAATTTATGTAGAATACATTTATCCATCCATCCATTTTCTAGTGCTTATCCCCTTTTGCTGACGGAAGTATTTGGTGAGGAAGTACTTGCCTCTTCACCTGAGCTGGACCGCGCTCATCGCAGCCTGTTCCTTCTTGACTGCCCTTAAATGTAGAATATATGTAGAATATATTTATATTATTCATATATTCTGTATTATATATATGTATAATATATGTCATATATTATTTATTATTATTATTATTGTTTATTATGAGCGAACTGTGGTGCTGAATTTCCCCCAGGGATCAATAAAGTACTTTCTATTCTATTCTATTCTATTCTATAAGAGTGTTGCACCAAATGATGACTTCATCATTTATATTTCATTCGGTGTCTGCGTGAAAAAGCTGATGAGCAATGACTAAACATGTGACAAACTTGGAACCGACTGCGAAAAGGTTATTTTCAAAGAGATAGCTCAAGTTGTTGCGTGAAACCATCAGACCCTGTGGTAGTCATGGAAAGCAGATCTGTCATAATATGTAAAAATGTCATTGTCTTCTCATTCCAGCTGTGACTATTCTAAGGCGGAAGATGAACTATTGATTAGGGGCTGGTAGACACATTGTGACCTTTGTGCAGAGGAGATAACGCACAATACATTGACATCAATCAAGATGGCGTTCCGAGAGAGCCGACGGATAGGATTTCAAATAACATTGCTTATCAAAAACCACTGAGATGAACCCCGTGATGCCTTCACTGCACCTACCACAAACGGCTCACCAAGGCCCGTGGTGATAGGCGCTAATAAGTGTATTCAACACAATGATGCTCGGCACAGCTGTCTTTAAAGTACAGCAATTAGAGAGGAAATCAATTACAGCCATGTTGCTGGGGAAAGCAGTGATGTGCTGCTGGAAAACTGCCCAGAGCGGTTGGTTGCTTTGTTTCCAATATGGTGGCAGCCAGGTTGAGTAATCTGCTTCTGTTTCAACCCCAGGAACGAGCACATGGAAGTCATTTTGTGGCAAAGAGGCAACATTCTCATTCCTCCCAGGAGCTTTCCCATGACTTCTTCAATGATGTGGGACGCCCATCCAAATTGGTAATAGACCATAGAGAAGGAAGTGAGAGCAAACAAAGAGTGGTCACAAGTTAAAGGCCTACTGAAATTAGATTTTCTTATTCAAACGGGGATAGCAGGTCCATTCTATGTGTCATACTTGATCATTTCACGGTATTGCCATATTTTTGCTGACAGGATTTAGTAGAGAACATCCACGATAAAGTTTGCAACTTTTGCTTGCTAACAGAAAAGCCCTGCCTCTACCGGAAGTCGCAGACGATGACGTCACCCGTGTGAGGGCTCCTCACATCCTCACATTGTTTTTAATGGGAACCTCCAACAAAAAAAGCTATTCGGACCGAGAAAACGACAATTTCCCCATTAATTTGAGCGAGGATGAAAGAGTCCTGTTTGAGGATATTGATAGCGACGGACTAGAGAAAAAAAAAAAGGCGATTGCATTGGGACGGATTCAGATGTTTTTAGACACATTTACTAGGATAATTCTGGGAAATCCCTTATCTTTCTATTGTGTTGCTAGTGATTTAGTGACTTTAACAGTACCTGATAGTCGGAGGGGTGTGTCCACGGGTGTCTTTGGGACAGTGTCTCAGGGAAGTCGACGGCAGCTTTATGGGCGGCACAAGCTCTGCTGATCTCCGGTAAGAAGCGTCTTTTTACCACAATTTTCTCACCGAAACCTGCTGGTTGACATCCGGTCGTAATCCATGTTCGCTGTGATCCATAGTAAAGTTTCACCTCCGTGAATTTTAAACAAGGACTCATCGTGTGTTTGTTTGGCTAAAGGCTAAAGCTTCCCAACTCCATCTTTCTACTTTGACTTCTCCAATATTAATTGAACAAATTGCAAAGGATTCAGCAACACAGATCTCCAAAATACTGTGTACTTATGCGGTTAAGGCAGACGACTTTTAGCTCCTATCCCGGGAAATTTAAAATTGCAATTTAGTAAACTAAAAAGGCCGTATTGGCATGTGTTGCAATGTTAATATTTCATCATTGATATATAAACTATCAAGCTGCGTGGTGGGTAGTAGTGGGTTTCAGTAGGCCTTTGAGAGACTTGGGGAAGTGATTTACGAAAGGTTTGCGTGTGCAAACTTGATAGCACACGCAACGCTGATCTACTAAATGTGTGCACAAGGGGATTGTGTCTCCTAGTCAGCAAAATAAGGACCGCCATCCATTTAGTGTTTCTGCTTTCATGAGTGTTTCAAATATGTTTCCCCTATATGTCTGAATAGCACACCTGAAAAAGGAGAATTTTTATTACGTGGAAACAGATTTAAGTAATTCTTACATCTTTATATACTAGTACTGGTACACCGTACAACACTAATCACACAGAGAATAAAGTAATACAAACTTTTGTATACCGGGTACCGACATACCGTACAACCCTAATCACACACAAATTAAAGTAAAAAAAACTTTTGTATAATAGTACTGGTATAACATACAACCCTCATCACACACAAAGTAAAGCAATACAAACTTTTGTATACTAGTACCGGCATTTTGTGCAACCCTAATCACACACAAATTAAAATAAAACAATCTTTTGTATATTAGTATTGGTATACTGTACAACCCTAATGACACACAAAATAAAGTAAAACAAACTTCTGTATTGTGATGATCCACTACTTGGATCATGTCATATTCTGTTTTTGTTCAGTCCTTGCATCACATCCTGTTTAGTATTTGTCTCCCTTAGTTCCTGGTGGCACTTCCTGTTTGTTTCCGTTTCCATAGTTACGCATTTGTGTCACCTGCCTTTTGTTTTTCACGCTATTTAAGCCTGCCCTTTTTGTTCATTCGTCCTCGGATTCTAGTTTGCTGATCGATGCAGCAGGTGACGTCGTCAATTCCTATTGTGGTAAAAGTTTTTTTGTATTCGTTAGCTTCCATGCTATTCCTTCGTTTGTGTCCCTAGCTCACATGCTAGCGCTTTCAGTTTTTTCTAGCTCCCATGCTAGTTCTGTTGGTTTTGTCTTCAGGGCCTTGTGCAAGTCTTTTTGTTCTTAGTCTGTTTTATAGTAGAAATAAATCATAATTTCTTACCTTTACGCTATGTCCAGTCCACCTGCATTATAGAGAAAACGCACCCGCATAACCACAATGCCAGCTAAGCATCACAGTAGAATCCGAGCAAAAGTAAAACAAACTTTTGTATACTAGTATTGGTATACCGTACAACCATAATCACACAACAAATAAAGTAAAACAAACTTCTGTATATTAGTACTGGTATACCGTACAACCCTAATCACACACAAAATAAAGTAATACAAACTTTTGTATACTAATAGTGGTATACCGTACAACCCTAATCACACACAAAATAAAGTAAAACAAACTTCTCTATACTAGTACTGGTATAATGTACAACCCGAATCACACAAAATTAGGTAATACAAACTTCTCTATACTAGTACTGGTATACCGTACAACCCTAATCACACACAAAGTATACTAGTACTGGTATTTTGAGACTTGCGGGGCATAACGATGCCGGATTCGTTCTTTCAAGTATGCGTCAAACAAAAACACAGCGTAATGTAAGAAATAAGTATTTATTAAACTAATAAAACAGGCTAGAACAAAAACACTGGTTTTAGGCAGATAAGGACAACAAATGACGCTAACATGGGAGCTAGGGAAACGAACAGAAAAACAACGCTTGGCACAAAGGCACAAAAAGGCAAAACAAAAGCTACTAGCATGAGAGCTAGGAAAAAAGAAGCGTAGCGTGAAAGCTAGCGGGTAATAGCACTGAAAGCAAGTCGTCATCTGTTGCGTGAAAGCAAATTAGGATCCGAGAATGAATGAACAGAAAGGGCTGGCTTATATAAGGACAGTGATTAGCAAAACAGGTGTGCGTCTGGAAACCACGGCAGGCGAAATTAATACGTTACTATGGAAACAGAATAAAACAGGAACTACGGACGTCAAACAACAGAATATGATACAAAAATGGAAAAAAACGCGAATATGGAATGATCCGGCCATCGAATCATAACACGTATACTGTACAAGCTCATAGATCCCAGCATGGATACTTCCTAAACACAACCATTGTAGTCAATCTTGCATCTCTTTTTCTCGCCAGAAAGTCTCCCTAACCACAACATATAGATGACAAAATACTCATTGGTTCCAAAGCTGTATAAGTAAATAACGTGTAAGGGAATGTACTTCAAGCAATAATGTTTAAGTTTAATTACATTATAAGTACATAACTAGACGTTATGTCCAAAATACAACACTTTCTCTACAAAAAGCGTCACAGAGAGTCAAAGTAACTATTGGGCTTTTGAAGTCGTGACTTTCTGCACATCTACTGTTTGTGGGGATTAATGACGCCTGTTAGGGCCAAAGTGTTTCTGGAGAGTTAATTAAAAGGGAGTCTCTGACTGGCAGTTCAAACAAATCCATACTTCAATCCATAACATGGAAACTGCCTCTCAAACCAAAGGCTCAGGAACAAAGTCAGCCAAGTGCATTCTTGTTCCAGTCAGACTAGGCAGCTAATTAAAAAAATATATATTATACAACAACCATTTTTGTTTTGCCAAGTGACTATTTGACGCGGAATCTATGACACCTCATGGACAGAATCTAATGTTCACTGATCTGAACCACATGAATAAATGTATTCATTTCTATTTACGTCTCATGAACGTAAACACCTTATAAGTGGGTGTGTAATTACTACTATATATTGATGTACTCTACTTGGATATAGTCACTATATTGACAACTGTCCAACAAACTCACATAATTATATAAATATGCTCAAATTTTAGGTGTACGGTATTTTGTCCGACTATAAGGCACACTTAAACTTTCCTTTCATTTTCTCAAAACTCGACAGTGGTTCTGCTTAACCACCTTGAAGCTATTTTATTTGGTACATAGTGTGATGTTAAGTGTGACCAGTAGATGGCAGTCAAACATAAGAGGTATGTGTAGACTGCAATATGACCCAAGTAAACAACACCAACATATTATATGTTCCATTGAAAATTTAGAACATTACACACGGCTCTCAAAAATCTATCAAAATGTTTTAGTAGGACTTTGGTAAGCTGTGAAGCTGCATCGCTTGATGATTGGTACTGTGCTTCAACATAGGAGTATTATTATGGTGTGTGTATAAGGTAAAACATATTATCTAGTGTTTTGTTTCACAATATTATGCAAAAGCAACTTTTCTTTCCTTGTGGTACCTGCTAATGTGTATTTGGGATCTGCAAAAGTCCTGAAAATTTGTGTGTCCGCCTTTGTGGACTGTATCCGATAAGCTTCTTCTTTTTCTCTACCTTCTTGTTATGGGACATTCATCCTCCGCTGTTGTCATTTCTAATATAAAGAAGTGTAAAGTTTTTACTTATATCTGTCAGTAAACTCGCCATGAAAGCACTAAAACAAACGGATGTAGTGAGTTTACATTATTCACCCAAGGAACTTCAGTTATTAGAGAGTTCCGGTCAGATGATATTTCACGGGACACATTTCCGGCAGATGAGGACATGCTGCTCTGATATTTATTGAAGTAAAGTCTGAATGTCATTAAAACAGTTAGCTCTGTCTTTTGACACTTCTTCCACTCCCGTCCTTGCACGCTACACCGCTACAACAAAGATGACGGGGAGAGTACGCTGTCAAAGTGGAGGCACGTCACTAAGACCGCCCAAAAAACAGCGCATACTAAAGCGACTGTCAGAAATCAGCTAGAAGATGATGTGTAAAACATCATCTATGCAACATTTTGACCAAATAACCACCTTTACCTGTTGTGCAGACCACAAGAAAGTTTTTTTACATTTAGAAAAAAAAAATGATAATATGACTCCTTTAATGTGCCTTATACATCAAAAAAGATTGAAAATAGACCATTCTTCAGCAAAGTGCCTTACAATCCAGTGCGCCCTATGGTCCGGAAAATACATTGAGTCAGTAAGTTTCTGAACAGGTAAACAGACTCAATAACTCCATGGTGTCCCTTCAGTGAATTCACTGAGGAATTTGTGAAGCTGGAACAATACAGAAAGAATGCCATTGTAAGTGAATAATGTTAACAGACGCTCGAACGCATGTCATCATTAAAGCTAATGCTATCAACGGTAGCCTGACTCAATTACGTTATCACGTACAAATATGCATGAAAACACTGTTACAAACATCACACATGGGACGTTTTAGTAGGTATAAGTAGTTTTAGTTATGTTGTAACTCTTACAAACCTTGCTTGGAGTGATGAATGAAGAATCCATACAAGTAGTAACGCTGGTGACGGTTTTACTTTTGGTTCAAAGCATTAAAAGAGGAAGTACAACTCGTCCAAAAGCAAAAATAATAATACACCATTTCAGTCCTCTGCTTGGGTTTACTAAAACAACTATTGAACAAAAACATTAGGGCAAAAAAAAAAAAGGTATAAATTAGCTGCACAATTTTTTAAGCCGCAGAATTCAAAGTGTAGGAAAACAGAAACGACGTAAATTCTGGAATTTACGGTAGTGTAGCTGCGTGTGACCTTTGCAGTATTATAAGTGGTTAGTTTCTGCATGCAATTTAAAGTGTAAGCAGAATTAAATTCAGGTGTTATATTTTCCATACTGTTCTTTACAATTAACTTATTAAATTACCGTAAGTGCAAGACTATAAGCCGCTACTTTTTCCTACACTTATTTTTTCAGCCATATTGATTTGAATTCAACGCATAGTTTTCAACAAACACTGTAAAGGTGTGTTATTATTAGTGCTAGTGCGCCATCTTTTGGGCGGGTTCTCTCCTTCTGTTTAGTGCTTTAAACTGGAAGTGCAAGTGCCGTACCGTCTTCTACTCGTCCATAGCATTCTAAAACTAAAAGTTTTCATACTTACTAAACGGTCACGTGTGAATGTTTTCATGCATATTTTTACATGCTATCATAATGTAATCAAGCTAGCGTCTTCAGCATTAGCAAATATGCTAACACGTTTACAAGCATTAGTATTAAAAACTTACAATGGCATTCTGTTTGAATCTTTCCAGTTTCGTAAATTCACCAAAACGTCACCGTGGAGTTATTGAGTCTGTTTAGCTGATTGGAGAGCCAGCTTCCGCAGCTAGAGGGTCCATGACAATGACTTCTGTTTGGTTTGACCAGCGGTTTTACTGCCATATTACAGGCATAGTTTGGAAACAATTAAGGTTTGTTTATATACATTTACTATATTTGCTTCGTTTGTTCTGTCGCTGCTGCGTTGTGTTAAAAATGTGTTATTACAATTTAATGTGCCCAAATAGAGGTATCGGTTTTCTTGTCCACTTTCTCATGCACTCCAATCTGTCATGTCTTTGTGATCATGTTCTGTTTAGTTATGTTCTGTTTTGTTTTTGACTCCATTAGTTCCTGTTTTTGCGCACCCTGTTTTGTTTTTGTTTCCATGCCTACCAATCAGTTCACCTGTTATGTGTTCAAGACTCACGCACCTGATTTGTCTGGACTCACGCACCTGTCATCACTGCACCCATTAAAGCCTGTAGTTGCCAGGCAGTCAGCCTGGCAAAATCACCCTCTATCACCTTCTACTCACCCTCGACACAACCTTGTTATCCATGCCAATGATCCCTATTCCTTTTTTGTTCCAAGTAAGTTTTTCGTTATTCTTGCCATAGTGCAAGTTTTTGTTTTCAAAGCCAAATTTTGTACCTCCGTTGTCAACGCCTTTCGTTTCTTCCTTTTGTTGAGTTATTAACTAAAAGATGTCCTTACCGTAACGCCATTTCCGTTCCAATCGCTTTGCACTTCGGGAAAAGAAACCACACCATAGTCCACGTCCTGACACAATCATCAGGAAAGTTAACAGTTTTTTTAATGTTGTCAATGGCGACCTCCTTTTAACTATCACCCTGTCATCTCTGAGGTTAAAAAAAAACACAACGGCCCCAGCTGTAATTACTAGCTGATCTTTTGAGATATTCTAATATTAGTTCTAAAATATACAACGCACAAGGTTAATTTTGTGAAATAAATGATACATATACAATGGTATCTAGACTTATAAGTGCTTTTTTTGGGTTACGAGCGGTCTTGTTTTAAGTTGCGAGCAAAATTTCAGGTTAGTAGCCTCCCCGCCACTAGTTGGTGCAGCGAAAGTCACGGCGCACACAAAACAAAACAAACAGTGTCTCACTCACTAGCTCATTAGCTTATAGCGAACAACACATCACTTTGCTTTTCCAACCATTGGAACAAAAAAAAAGTAAGTGTGAAGGACAGTACCGAGGAGAAGATATTGACTTTCAAAAATCCTCTGAAAAATTGTTGCAGGGCAGCTAAATGAACACTTAGCGTCTAACAATCTATGTGAAACCTTTCAATCCGGTTTCAGGGCAAATCACTCCACGGAGACAGCCCTCGCAAAAATGACTAATGATCTATTGCTAACGATGGATTCTGATGCGTCATCTATGTTGCTGCTCCTCGATCTTAGCGCTGCTTTCGATACCGTCGATCATAATATTTTATTAGAACGTATCAAAACACGAATTGGTATGTCAGACTTAGCCCTGTCTTGGTTTAACTCTTATCTTACTGATAGGATGCAGTGTGTCTCCCATAACAATGTGACCTCGGACTACGTTACGGTAACGTGTGGAGTTCCCCAGGGTTCGGTCCTTGGCCCTGCACTCTTCAGTATCTACATGCTGCCGCTAGGTGACATCATACGCAAATACGGTGTTAGCTTTCACTGCTATGCTGATGACACCCAACTCTACATGCCCCTAAAGCTGACCAACACGCCGGATTGTAGTCAGCTGGAGGCGTGTCTTAATGAAATTAAACAATGGATGTCCGTTAACTTTTTGCAACTCAACGCCAAAAAAACGGAAATGCTGATTATCAGTCTTGCTAGACACCGACCTCTATTTAATAATACAACTTTGACATTTGAAATCCAAACAATTAAACAAGGTGACTCGGTAAAGAATCTGGGTATTATCTTCAACCTAACTCTCTCCTTTGAGTCACACATTAAAAGCGTTACTAAAACGGCCTTCTTTCATCTCCGTAATATCGCTAAAATTCGCTCTATTTTGTCCACTAAAGACGCTGAGATCATTATCCATGCGTTTGTTACGTCTCGTCTCGATTACTGTAACATATTATTTTCGGGTCTCCCCATGTCTAGCATTAAAAGATTACAGTTGGTACAAAATGCGGCTGCTAGACTTTTGACAAGAACAAGAAAGTTTGATCACATTACGCCTGTACTGGCTCACCTGCACTGGCTTCCTGTGCACTTAAGATGTGACTTTAAGGTTTTACTACTTACGTATAAAATACTACACGGTCTAGCTCCAGCCTATCTTGCCGATTGTATTGTACCATATGTCCCGGCAAGAAATCTGCGTTCAAAGGACTCCGGCTTATTAGTGATTCCAAGAGCCCAAAAAAAGTCTGCGGGCTATAGAGCTTTTTCCGTTCTGGCTCCAGTACTCTGGAATGCCCTCCCGGTAACAGTTCGAGATGCCACCTCAGAAGAAGCATTTAAGTCTCACCTTAAAACTCATTTGTATACTCTAGCCTTTAAATAGACTCCCTTTTTAGACCAGTTGATCTGCCGTTTCTTTTCTTTTTCGCCTCTGTCTCACTCTCCCTTGTGGAGGGGGTCCGGTCCGGTGGCCATGGATGAAGTAATGGCTGTCCAGAGTCGAGACACAGGATGGACCGCTTGTCCAGAGTCGGGACCCAGGATGGACCGCTCGCCTGTGTATCGGCTGGGGACATCTCTGCGCTGCTGATCCGGCTCTGCTTGGGATGGTTTCCTGTTGGCTCCACTATGGACGGGACTCTCGCTACTGTGTTGGATCCACTTTGGACTGGACTCTCGCGGCTGTGTTGGATCCACTATGGATTGAACTTTCACAGTGTCATGTGAGACCCGCTCGACATCCATTGCTTTCGGTCCCCTAGAGGGGGTTTCCCACATATGTGGTCCTCTCCAAGGTTTTTCTCATAGTCATTATTGTCACCGATGTCCCACTGGGTGTGAGTTTTCCTTGCCCTTATGTGGGCTCTACCGAGGATGTCGTAGTGGTTTGTGTCGTGGTTTGTGCAGCCCTTTGAGACACTAGTGATTTAGGGCTATATAAATTATCATTGATTGATTGACTAATAATCATTGAATTAAAGAAATAAATCATCAAAAACTCGACCGATATGTGTGTTTAGCTCACTTGGCAAGGCAGTCCGCACCATGCAAATTTATAAATGGAGGACATTCATCTATTAAAATAGGGAGGGACTGCGGATGGTGTATTTGACGGAGAGGTAGACATACAAGGAGATACATTTTGTACATAAATATTGTACATTATAATGACATGAGTTCATAAATCTACTGTTGTTGGCCGTACTATTGTTGTTATACAATATTAACTATGTAGAAGTATGTTGTTCTTGTTAAAAAGTATTTTGGGTTACGGGCTCCGTTAAAGAACCAGTTCAACTTGTAAACCAAGGTATCACTGTACTGAGGTTTTTTGTAATATTTCCCAACACATGTGAGTGCTAAACATGTCCAGGCTCATGACTTTCCTTGTGCGACCAAAGACAAAGTCAACAAGTGGTAAATGGAGCATCAACCCCGGAGCGTGTTCAAATAACGTCCACACGCTCTGTAGGAACAGACTTGTGCTGCTAACTGTCCGTGACATGAAACCATCACAAGAAAATCACGGCAGTTCAACTGTCAGGACGGACTGGAGCTTGAGTGTGTACATGTGGTTGACTTGTTCTTCATTGCAGCAAGTAAGAGACCTACCTTATGTGGAGAGTGTGTGAGGTGTTAGTGTTGCAGCTTTAGAAAAAACAACACCAAATAGTGCATCGTCAGGACGTGACTGCCTTGGAGCAGAAATTTTCACAGCCTTTTTTTGAATTTACTTTGCTGTTTGAGGCGCTTTGTCACGGACAGAAAACACATCGAGTTTGTATTTTACAGATACCCAAGTTTTCTTGTATTCTGACAAAAGTCGGAGCATTTTCAATAGTTAAGTTTGACTTTTTTTTTTTTTTGACACACACAAAATACATTCAGTACAAGTCGTAAAAAGTACACATTGTTTAAAAACTGTAAAAAGCAGAATATACAAAAGGATTCGGTTACATTACATGTACCTTTTTTATTTCCTGTGTCATTCTTTGTAAATAATAATACAAATAATAACAATATATAATTAAACATAGTTACGTAATGTTATATAATAACAACACTAAGTAACACTTTAGTACGAGGAACATATGAACCATTAATTAGTTGCTTATTAACATAGGGTCAGGGTTAGGGTTAGGGCAGTGGTTCTTAACCTGGGTTCGATCGAACCCTTGGGCAAGGGGTCAGGAACCTTTTTGGCTGAGAGAGCCATGAAAGCCAAATATTTTAAAATGTATTTCCGTGAGAGCCATACAATATTTGTTAACGTTGAATACTGTTACGTTTTGGAGGACGCATTGCGATGCGCGGAGGTGTCGGCCTCTAGATGCCAAAAGACTGGAGCAAGCAGGAGTGAAGGTAGGAGCTGGTTTTAATTATAAAATACAACAAAACACTTGATAAAGAGAAAATAAAAGGTGTGCCACCGCACGGAAAGCTAAATGCTAATCGTTAGCAAGGGTAGAGTTCAAAGTCCAGATAATAGCGCTAGCCTAGTACGCGAAGCTAAGCTAAAACTTAGCAGAGTACATACAAGGAGGAAAAATAACTCACGTAACTGTCGCACTGAGCGAACGAAACAGCCAGGCTGAACTCAGGTAACAGGTGGGCTTAAATACAGAGAACATAATTACAAACCGGTGTGTGAACGGAGCAAATTAAGTTGTCGTAGTGACCATACAAAACAAGGAAGTGCGCTAACAAACGGGATCGGTAGAGACCAAAACATAGCAGGGGAATACAAAAGGACTTAGGCAAAAGATGTGTGATCCGGAAACCGGATCACAACAAATACAACTAAATGCGTCCATTTTTAAGTAAGAACAACATTTTTAGAATATAATAAGTATTGTATTCTTTTTAATAACATTGTTATTTTAAAGATAGTAATAACGATAATACTTCTAACCATTAATGCGACATCTGATAGAAAACGGAAGGTTGGATTAAAATGCATGAGAATGTTTTATAATTTGAACATTATTTTTAACACTGTGATTACCAGCGGAATTATTAATTACTTATCCTGTTAAGCAATGTCAGCTGAGATTTATCTGAGAGCCAGAATCAGGTAATCAAAAGAGCCACATCTGGCTCAAGAGCCATAGGTTCCCTACCCCTGCCCTAGGGGTTCGATGAGTCGGCCTCAGGGGTTCGGCGGAGGTCAAAACACACCCGACTCATCGTATAAATACAAACTTCTCCCTATCGGCGTATTCCAGATACGGCAATAGCTGACTGATTTGCAGGCGTGTATTTTGTTGTGAGTTTATGCACTGTGTTGGTTTTGTTGTTTGAACAAGGTGATGTTCATGCACGGTTCATTTTGTGCACCGGTAAAAAAAACATGGTAACACTTTAGTATGGGGGACATATTCACCATTAATTAGTTGCTTATTAACATGTAAATTAGTAACATATTGGCTCTTAACTAGTCATTATTAAGTACTTATTAATGTCTTATTCAGCATGGCCTTATTATAACCCTAAACCCAACCCTAACCAAATACCTCTAAATTAAGTCTTTATTACTTAAGATATGTTCCCCTAGTGTCCGAATAACTCAAAATTAAGTCTTTTTTACTTATAATATATTCCGCATACTAAAATGTTACCAAAAACATATAACTTTGTCTTGAATTTGAAAAAAAAAAAGTTTTTCGCCAAAGAAGGGTTCGGTGAATGCGCATATGAAACTGGTGGGGTTCAGTACCTCCAACAAGGTTAAGAACCACTGGGTTAGGGTAAGGGTTAGGTTCAGGGTTAGGGTTAGGGTTAGGTAAGATTCATAGTTAATGGCTTACTGGTCGTACAATAAGGCCATGCAGAATAAGGCATTAATAAGTACTTAGTAAGTACTTAATACCATATTTTTCGGACTATAAGTCGCAATTTTTTTCATAGTTTGGCCGGGGGTGGGACTTATACTCAGGAGTGACCTGTGTGTCCTGGGCATGACGTTAAATTGCATCCGGCAGTGGAGGCTCCTCAATGGGGGCTTGGGGCACTAGGATGTTAACCCCTTTACTACTGTCACCTCAGGTGGCCCTTGGCAAAGGCCTAGTACCTGATTGCCCCCTAGTCAGGAATATGATGAAGACCTCAACAGCGGAGCAGGCGGAAGGCGACGACGAAGACGACTTAAATTTGACTTGTGTTAACATGTGCTCAATGTTTACCTTACCATTATTGCTAAGTTGTCTACTACCATTATTGTTATGTTGTCTATTACCTTTGTTGGTATTTTGTCTATTAACATTGTTGGGATATTCATTATTACTTCATTATTGGTACAAATTATTGTTACAGTGTACCGTATTTTTCGGACTATAAGTCGCAGTTTTTTTCATAGCTTGGCCCAGGGGTGCGACTTATACTCAGGAGCGACTTATGTGTGAAATTATTAACACATTACCGTAAAATATCAAATAATATTATTTAGCTCATTCACGTAAGAGACTAGACTTATAAGATTTCATTGGATTTAGCGATTAGGAGTGACAGATTGATTGGTAAACGTATAGCATGTTCTATATGTTATAGTTATTTGAATGACTCTTACCATAATATGTTACGTTAACATACCAGGCACCTTCTCAGTTGGTTATTTATGCGTCATATAACGTGCACGTATTCAGCCTGTTGTTCGCTATTCTTTATTTATTTTAAATTGCCTTTCAAATGTCTATTATAGGTGTTGGGTTTTATCAAATAAATTTCCCCCAAAAAATGAGACTTATAAATGTTTTTTCCCTTCTTTATTATGCATTTTCTGCAGGTGCGACTTATACTCCGGAGCGACTTATACTTCGAAAAACACAGTAATGACTAATTAACAGCAAATATGTTACTAATTTGCATGTTAATAAGCAACTAATTAATGGTTCATATGTTCCCCATACTAGAGTGTTACCCAATACTACTACTACTAATACTCCTCCTCCTGTGTCTCCTGGGCATGACGTTAAAGTGCATCCGGCAGTGGAGGCTCCTCTATGGTAGTGTTTTTCAACTATTTTTGAGCCGAGGCACATCTTTTGCGTTAAAAAAATGCAGAGGCACACCACCAGCAGGAATCATTAAAAGAATAAAACTCAGTTGACTGTAAAAAGTCGTCACAATTGTTGGACATGACCTAAATCCATAACCAACCATGCATCACTATCACCACCTGTCACATCATGCCGTGACTTATTTTGAGTTTGTTGCTGTTTTCCTGTGTCGTGTTGTAGTTCTTGTCTTGCGCTCATATTTTGGTGTGTTCTTCTCTTTTTTTTTGGTATTTTCCTGTAGCAGTTTAATGTCTTCCTTTGAGTGATATTTCCTGCATCTACTTTGTTTTAGCAATCAATAATATTTCAGTTGTTTTTGTCCTTTTTTATGGGGACATTGTTGATTGCCGTGTCATGTTTGGATGTACATTGTTGACGGCGTCTTTGCTCCACAGTAAGTATTTGCTGTCGTCCAGCATTCTGTTTTTGTTTACTTTGTAGCCAATTCAGTTTTAGTTTCATTCTGCATAGCCTTCTCTAAGCTTCAATGCCTTTTCTTAGGGGCACTCAAAAGACACCTTTTTACCTGCACACTTCCCACCGCTGTTCCCGAAATTTACAAAGCAATTAGCTAGTGGCAGCCACCTACTGATATGGAAGAGTATTACACGGTTACTCTGCCCAGCTCTAGACAGCACCGACACTCAACAACAACACAAAATTTGCAGACTATAATTACTGGTTTGCAAAAAATATTCGGTGGAATTAGATAATCTCCCACGGCACACCAGACTGTATAGTGTGCCGCGGCACAGTGATTAAAAAGCACTGCTCTATGGGGGCTTGGGGCACTAGAAGGTTAACCCCTTTACTATTGTCACCCCAGGTGGCCCTTGGCAAAGGCCTAGTACCTGACTGCCCCCTAGCCAGGGATGGGGTGAAGACCTCAACGGCGAAGCAGGCGGAAGACGACGACGAAGACGACTTTAATTTGACTTGCTGTTGTACTCTGTCTCAAAGTGTTAACATGTGCTCAATGTTTACCGTACCATTATTGCTAAGTTTCCTATTAC